>NC_079433.1:2481344-2506344 GCF_026213295.1 Gadus chalcogrammus | reverse complement strand
GAGGGAGTGGTAGAGAGAGAGTGGTCGAGAGAGGTAGAGGCTGATGGAGAGAGAGAGAGTGGAAGAGCGGCATAGAAGGTGATGGAGAGAGAGAGCGATAGAGAGAGGTGCAGGGTGATGGAGAGAGGGAGTGGTAGAGAGAGAGTGGTAGAGAGAGGTAGAGGGTGATGGAGAGAGAGTGGTAGAGAGAGAGTGGTAGAGAGAGGTGGAGGCTGATGGAGAGAGGGCCAGTAGGTGCAGGTCCTCCCGCTGGTAGATCAGGTTGCAGGGGGGGTCCCCTCAGTACAATATGGCCTCTGTTCCCGCTGTACCCCCCTCCCTCCCTCCTCCCTCCCTCCCTCCTCCATCCTCTCTTCCTCCCCCCTCCCTCCCCCTAGAACAGCCCAGTTCTTCCTGCTAAGGGACCCACAAGACACACACACACACACACACACACACACACACACACACCTACACAAACACACACACACACACATACTTGCACCGCACACACACACACACACACACACACACACACACACACACACACACACACACACACACACACACACACACACACACACACACACACACACACACACACACACAAAAATGCTAAATTCCCTGAGGAAAGTCGTGGCACATTTGAAAGGTAGGAAGTATGAAAATAATTTCTCTTGCTTCCTCTCACTAGTGCCTCTCTCTCTCTCTCTCTCTCTCTCTCTCTCTCTCTCTCTCTCTCTCTCTCTCTCTCTCTCTCTCTCTCTCTCTCTCTCTCTCTCTCTCTCTCTCTCTCTCTCTCTCTCTCTCTCTCTCTCTCTCTCTCTCTCTCTCTCTCTCTCTCCCTCCCTCCCTCCCTCCCTCCCTCCCTCCCTCTCTCCCTCTCTCTCTCTCTCTCTCTCTCTCTCTCTCTCTCTCTCTCTCTCTCTCTCTCTCTCTCTCCTCTAAGTGTTGACAGACGGGTGTGGCCCCTGGATGTAAACATACAGAGGCCCCCTCACACCTCCACCCCCCCGCCCCCCCCAGGGTGGGGCCCTCAGCTGGCCGCATCGCTGGATGGTTTTAGATTTATTTGTGTGTGTAACGCGCTTTTAGTGAGCCGCCATTTTGGATCCAACCGCCGCCCAGGGAGGGTTTGGACCCAAGATCGCTGCCTGGTGGATACGGACAGTAAACCGTGAGATAAATAGATGAAGCAAAGTGATTACATAACCTTTATGTCGGAGTAAACCATGCAATGTGTTTATCTAAAAAAAGTCTTTATCTAAGCTTGCACATCTCTTCTTATTCACAGGTTGAAATCAGTTTGGGAAAGACTTATACTGTACTATTTAAGTCGGCAAATTTTTTTTTTTTTTTTTTAAATGGTTCCACAATCTTATCTACAAAACTACAAAAAAAGTATGAAGACAGAATGTTTACGACAGAGCGACCCGAGTGATCTTGGGGACCTTGGGTGTCTTGAAAGGCGCCTCTAAATTAAATGTATTATTATTATTATTATCTTGACGTTACTCGGTTCAGTGACGGCGTTTGTAGTTCGCCTCTTCAACCGCTAGAGGGAGCCATTCAGAACTGACAGAACCGGCTCCATCCAGCTGACGTTCCCGGGCGAGTTGACCGATTTAAGTGTGATGGTCACTTAGGGTGAGGGCGCCCCTCACACAACACAAGTTATTTTAGTGGCAATGTCAGACAATACACACACATTCCAGCAGGGTTTCATAACACAACTATACACTTGCAGCGCTGAGCGCTCAACACACACACACACACACACACACACACACACACACACACACACACACACACACACACACACACACACACACACACACACACACACACACACACACACACACACAGCAGGGTTTCATAGCACAACTATACACTTGCAGCACTGAGCGCTCAACACACACACACACACACACACACACACACACACACACACACACACACACACACACACACACACACACACACACACACACACACACACACACACACACACACACAAAGTGGACGCAGACCCATGCACAACCATAAGAACACTTTCACGCACATGCCCACATACACACTCGTACAAATATGAACACACATACACACACACACACACACACACACACACACTCTTACAAATATGAACACACAAACACACACACACACACACACACACACACACACACACACACACACACACACACACACACACACACACACAGGCACATACACTTGTGTGTATGTGTGTGTGTGTGTGTGTGTGTGTGTGTGTGTGTGTGTGTGTGTGTGTGTGTGTGTGTGTGTGTGTGTGTGTGTGTGTGTGTGTGTGTGTGTGTGTGTGTGTTTGTGTCTCTCTCTCTTCTCGTAGCTCGGTGCCAAATACCGGACACACACTCCAGTTGACCCCTGGGCCCCTGACCTCTGACCCCCCCACAACAGGGACATCGTTACTCCAGACGACAGACTTCAACTGAGCACTCCGACCCCGACAGGATGGAGCGAGGAGGAAGAGGAGGGAGGGAGGAAGAGGAGGGAGGGAGGACGAGGAGGAAGAGGAGGGAGAGCAGAGAGGGAGGAAGAGGAGGGAGAGCAGGGAGGGAGGGAGGACGGTGAGAGGCCAGATGTGAAGAGCCACAGATCAGAACGCAAACAGCGTCCCCCAAACCACGCGTTATGAAGTCTGAACGGTTCTGACACAACCCCTGAATTGATCTCACTCACCCCTTCTCTCCCCCTCTCCCCCCAGTCCCACTCTCCCCCCAGTCCCACTCTCCCCCTCTCCCCCCAGTCCCACTCTCCCCCTCTCCCCCCAGTCCCCCTCTCACCCTCTCTTGCTCTCCCACCGGCTCTCTGTCTCACCCTATCTCTCCCTGTACTTCTCTCTCCATCTCACCCACCTCACCCCCCCCTACCTCCCTCCCTCGCACCTTCACTCCCCCTCCCCCTCCCTCCCTCCTTCCTTCCCTCCCTCGCACCCTCACTCCCCCTCCCTCCCTCATCCCCACCCTGACTCCCTCCCTCCCTCCCTCCCTCCCTCCCTCCCTCACCCCCTCCCTCACTCCCTCCCTCCCTCCCTCCCTCCCTCCCTCACTCACCCCCTCCCTCCCTCCCTCCCTCCCTCACTCACCCCCTCCCTCCCTCCCTCCCTCCTTATAGCCATCCAGCCACAGCATCTGGCCATCCCAGAATAACCCCCGGTCCGCAGCTATAATTTCATAGTGAGGGTGCGCGGTGTGTGGAGGCCTCCAGCACACGGTCAGCCTCGCCCCCCCCCCCCTCCCCCCCCCCCCAGAAGCGTGCAAATATTTGCACGCTTCGAACCCAAGTTCTGGGAGTGGAGAAGAGAGGAGAATGCAGTGGCTGTTGCTGGGGGTTACCATGGTTACCGGGGGTTCCACCTCCCCCTCTCTCCCTCTCACTCTTTCTATCTCTCTCCTTCTTCCCCTATTTCCTCCTCCCTCCCTTCCTCTCTCCATCCATCTCAGTCTCTCTCCCTCTCCCTTTCTACCTGTTGCTCTCTCTCTCTCTCTGGCCTTACCCCTTCCCCTCTTCCCCTCTCTCTCCCTCTCTTCCCCTCTTCCCCTCTCCCCCTCTCTCCCTCTCTCTCCCTCTCTCCCCCTCTCTCCCCCTCTCCCCAGTGTGCTCTGCGTGAGGACTCAGGAACGGCCAGAGAGATAACGGTCAGGCTTTAGGAAGATGTCACCGCCGCTCGACTACGTACACAGAGGCCACAGAGTAGCAGACACAGATGGTTAAACACACCCGCGTCAAATGTTGAAACCAATGCCCGTCAATACGTTTACATTTAACTTTACATTTAGGGCATTTAGCAGACAATTTAATCCAAAGCGTCTTGCAATAAGTACATTTGTCAGAATAAGGGAAACAACAATATATCTCTGTCGGTACAGTAAGGATGTTCATAGAACCAAGTGCCAAGCACCAACCATCACTAGGTTAACCCATTTCCCGTACACAACAGAGACAGCTAGGAGAAGACGCTACACAATGCTGAGTACTGTTTTTAAGTGCCAGGACGTACATACACACAATATGCGCTCACATTAAGTGCCAGGACGTAAAACATGCAAACGTATGTTACGTATCTAGGAGGGCCTTGTCTGATCTAGTCTAGTCTGGTCTAGACTGGACTAGTCTAGACTGGTCTAGTCTGGTCTGGTCTAGTCTAGTCTGGCCTGGTCTAGTCTAGTCTGGTCTGGTCTGGTCTGGTCTGGCCTGGTCTAGTCTGGTGTGGTCTAGTCTGGTCTGGTCTGGTCTAGTCTAGTCTAGCCTGGTCTGGTCTAGTCTAGTCTAGTCTGGTCTGGCCTGGTCTAGTCTGGTCTGGTCTGGTGTGGTCTAGTCTGGTCTAGTCTAGTCTAGCCTGGTCTGGTCTAGTCTAGTCTGGTCTGGCAGGGCCCCAGAGCCTAGCAGACAGGGCGGTCTCAGAGCCGCTGATGTGGTGCGCTCTGGTCCCAGGGCCCCGCCCTGACGGCAGGAGACAGACGTGACATGAGGCATGTCTTCCCTTAGGTCCGCCCTTAACACCAGCCCCCCCCCCCCCCCCGCCGTGGAGACGCCTCCTCAACGCGTGGTCGCATGACCCCCGGAGACGTGGGACCCCTCTGGGAGCAGAGCCCAGGCTGCTCAGCAGCAGCAGCACGTCTGCTCCACGCCTCCTTCCTCTAACGACCGCTCAAACCGCCCTTACTTCAGAGGCGCTTTTAATGTGAAAATCCCTCCCCCGATTGAAATGGAGACGGGGGGGTTTTGGAAGTGGTCCAGGCTAAGTGGTGAACCTCCCACCGCTGTTCAGACACACCTGGCGTCTCTGGAAGGCACGCAGACCGCTTGAGGTGTAATCCACCCCCCTTGTGCTGCTGCTAATGACCGAATGATCCTGCCTATGGGATAAGTAGCGCCTTGTTGGCGTGGTTGGCTGATTCCAGGGTTGGTCTTTGGGGAAAACTCTCGCAGACATTCTCCTGATGTTGGTTTCTATTGATCTCTAAAGATCTATCGCCGCCATACCGCGCTGATTATGTGTTTCCGAGCTGTAAAACGCTAAGTTGCTTCTGAACCGGCAATTTGGATGCTTGGAAACCTCCAGCATTGGGTTTACCTTTAACAGTTATAACACTGATATCTGATGTTCTAACGGACATGAAGCTATCCTTCAACACTAAACTATACCTGAACAGGACCTGGAACCATACCTAGACACTAAACTACACCTGAACAGGACCTGAAACCACACCTAGACACTAAACTACACCTGAACAGGACCTGAAACCACACCTAGACACTAAACTACACCTGAAACGGACCTGAAACCACACCTAGACACTAAACTACACCTGAACAGGACCTGAAACCACACCTAGACACTAAACTACACCTGAACAGGACCTGAAACCACACCTAGACACTAAACTACACCTGAAACGGACCTGAAACCACACCTAGACACTAAACTACACCTGAACAGGACCTGAAACCACACCTAGACACCACAAGCCCAGGTGTGTATCTAGGCCTAGGTGTGTATCTAACAGGTGTGTATCTTACAGGTGTGTATTGACAGGTGTGTTTCTAGGCCTAGGTGTGTATCTAACAGGTGTGTATTTACAGATGTGTATCTTACAGGTGTGTATTCACAGGTGTGTATCTAGGCCTAGGTGTGTATCTAACAGGTGTGTATCTTACAGGTGTGTATCTAACAGGTGTGTATCTTACAGGTGTGTATTCACAGGTGTGTATCTAACAGGTGTGTATCTAACAGGTGTGTATGTAACAGGTGTGTATCTAACATGTGTGTATTCACAGGTGTGTATCTAACAGGTGTGTATCTAACAGGTGTGTATCTTACAGGTTAGTATTCACAGGTGTGTATCTAAGCCTAGGTGGGTATCTAACAGGTGTGTATCCTACAGTTGTGTATCTAGGCTCCAGAAGGAGAGGCGAGGTGTGAAACGTCTGGGAGAGCCTCACTCCTCCTGGAGGAGCGAGGAGTGAGACGTTGGGAGAGCCTCACTCCTCCTGGAGGAGCGAGGAGTGAGACGTTGGGAGAGCCTCACTCCTCCTGGAGGAGCGAGGAGTGAGACGTTGGGAGAGCCTCACTCCTCCAGGAGGAGCGAGGAGTGAGACGTTGGGAGAGCCTCACTCCTCCAGGAGGAGCGAGGAGTGAGACGTCGGGAGCGCCTCACTCCTCCAGGAGGAGCGAGGAGTGAGACGTCAGGAGCACCTCACTCCTCCAGGAGGAGCGAGGAGTGAGACGTCGGGAGCGCCTCACTCCTCCGGAGCAGCTAAGTACCAGGGAGCGGGAATAGCAGCGCCGTGCGCCAGCCTGTCATTACCCACGCTGGCACGTCGCTCGCCCTGACCAGAGGGAGTAACCATCTCTCTCTCTCCACACACACACACACACACACACACACACACACACACACACACACACACACACACACACACACACACACACACACACACACACACACACACACACACACACAGGGCCGCCCCCGCCCCCCCAGCAGTGACCTCCGTGGCGCTGGTGCCTGGCTCGGCTGCGGTCGCCGTGCCGACGGGCCCTTTATAGCTGCAGGGCTCCGCGGGGGCCGCGGCGGGCTGTAATTTGAGGGAGCGCTCAGACGCTCAGGGGCCCAGAACGTCTGGAGGGAACGTAACGCGCTGGGGCCACGGGGCCCCCGGGGGCCCCCTATGCCAGCTATAGGGAGACACTCAGCAGCACGCAGGTGGGGGGGAGGGTGGCCGGGCCCCTGGCCTCCGGGGGAAAGAGGTCTCCCTGAGCCAGGGGCCCCACCCCCGAGGTGGGGGTGCACACACACACACACGCACGCACGCACGCACACACACACACACACGCACGCACGCACGCACACACACACACACACACGCACACACAGAGACCCACAAACACACTGCCACCTTCTGGTGGGCTCCTGGCTCAGGCAGACCCTTCCCCCTGACGGGCCAGGTGAGCAGACCCATCCCGGGCTGTGGGGGACCCTGTCTGGGGCCCTGGGGCCCTGAAGGCTTCCTTATGGTCCCACATTCAAGCGATGCACCGGGGGTTACGGACCCGCTACGTCCTTGCGGACCCTCCTTAAAAAAATGCTAACCTTCCATCGAGGTGACACAGCAGCGAGGGCTGCGATTGGTCCGCTCGCCGAAACCTGGACGCAGAACCAAAACAGGTCCACGACTGCGTCGAAGCGTCCGCGTGGTCCTTGAGGTTGCGTGAGCTTGGGACCGTAATCAGCCCTTCACCACTACAGGCTCCTTAGTGATGGGGGGCCCGAGGGGGGCCCGCACTAGAGGGGCTCATCCGGGTAACAGGACTCTGAGGCTGAGGCTAAAGTCAGCTAAGACCCATCAAGGCTAAGATAAGGTTAACAACTCAAAAGACGACAACGGTGCACGGTGACCCGGCACGCGCGACACCCAACTCAGGTGTGTGTGCGTGTGTGCGTGTGCGTGTGTGCGTGTGTGTGTGTGTGCCTCGCAGCGCGCACTGACGTACGGTCGCAGGTATGCAGGGGCGCGCGATCTGAAGCCACGCTGTCCGAGCGGCAGTCTGCGCACAGTGGCTCCATTCACAGAGAGGCGGGGGGGGGGGGGGGGGGGGGGGTTATGTTATGTTTAACCAGGCAGACAGACGGCTCTTTGAGGAGAAGGGCGCTTTGAAAGGAGGCTGCGGAGCATCCATGTCAGTAAAATATTGCTCTTTCGAGTCTCTCTCCTCCTTTGAATCAAACGGGCCTTTCACGGCTTCGAGGCTGGAAGACGGCCGGAGAGGTTCATCTGGGTCTCCCTCAGCGGGACGGCCCACGACGGGCACACGACCGCCGTCCCCGATAGCCTGCAGGCCCGCCCCGTCCACAGCCCTCCCCCCCCCCGCTGGGAAACGCGTAAAAAAACACACACAGTCTGCGTAAAAATGCCTCAGAAATGAACGGTGAATGCCCCCTCTCTCACACACACACACCCACACGCACACACACACGCGCGCACACACACACACGCGCGCACACACACACACACATACATACACACACAACGAGGGGCCAGCCAAGTGTGAGGAGGAATTGCAGCGGAATTTGAAACAACCGCGTGTGTATATGGCGCTCGACGCGTTGTCGTGAACAGGGCTGAAACGTGACTTCTGGAATCAAAGCAAGAGTTGGGCCGACACACTTCATCGGCCGGGACCCCGAGACGTCTCACACACACAGAGCCACATTCACACACACACACACACACACACACACACACACACACACACACACACACACACACGCGTTCCCACACCCAGCCAGAACTGGCGGAAAAAAATAGATCCATAGCTTGCAGACGCATATGCACACACAGTACTGTACACACATGGAGCGCAGAGACACTGGCCGCATTCACCCACACGCCGCCGCCGCCGCATAGTGCGCTATTCATTAGGATCGGTCCTCCAGAACACACGGGAACCCCAGGAGCCACCTCCTACTGAGGAGAGGCCGAGGGGCCCGGGGCCATAGGCCGAGGAGAGGCCAAAGGGCCTAGAGCCACAGGTAGAGGGCCCAGAGCCACAGGTAGAGGGGCCTGGGGCCACAGGTAGAGGTCCCAGAGCCACAGGTAGAGGAGAGGCCAAAGGGCCTAGAGCCACAGGTAGAGGGCCCAGAGCCACAGGTAGAGGGGCCTGGGGCCACAGGTAGAGGAGAGGCCAAAGGGCCTAGAGCCACAGGTAGAGGGGCCTGGGGCCACAGGTAGAGGGGCCTTGGGCCACAGGTAGAGGGCCTGGGGCCACAGGTAGAGGGCCTGGGGCCACAGGTAGAGGGGCCTGGGGCCACAGGTAGAGGGGCCTGGGGCCACAGGTAGAGGGCCTGGGGCCACAGGTAGAGGGGCCTGGGGCCACAGGTAGAGGGGCCTGGGGCCACAGGTAGAGGGGCCTGGGGCCACAGCCCGGGGAGAGGCATAGAGGGGCCCGGGGCCACAGGTATTGGACCCAGGGGCCACAGGGGCCAGGGACCACAGGTAGAGGGCCCATGGGCCACAGGGGCCAGGGGCCACAGGCCAGGGGGAGGCATAGAGGGGCCCGGGGCCACAGGCTGGGAGGAACTGTTCACCAAAGGTTGGAAAGCTTCAGCATTGTCATTCGGTTCGAATTCATGTGACGGCCTTATACAACTTATCGCATCCGGATCAAGAACCATTTTACAAATGTTACCAAAGTGTTCGACCTGCCCTAGATATGACGGGACTATTCAGGTATATAAGTATAAGGTTCATTTCAAAGTCATTAAATAGGCCGACAAGAATTACAAGACTGTCAAACCTTTCTAAACTGCACACACTGCAGCTTAATCAATGCACCTATAAGTACCCTTTTTATTGAACACCTCAAAATAAAGTGCGTATTTGGGGCTAAATAGTCCAAAAGAACAGGTCTATGTCTGTGACTGGTAGTGAGGATTGGGGAATGAGGCAGGGTTTCACCGCACCATCTGATGAATGGCGCCTCTGTTGGGCAGACGAGCCGCCTAGCGGCCGCACGGGGAACTGCACCGGAGCTAATTCCTCCATAGAGCACAACCTGATAGCTTCAGAGATGGGCAGAACTGCTTCAGCAAACCCTGCAGACCTTCATGCGTTAAATCAGTGGAAGATGTTAGTGGACCTGTTGGCTCACTGCTGTCGTCATTAGAACAAGGTGAATGTGTGATTGTATCTAAACGTAAGCTGTATCATCAGTTTCGTTCCTCATCAGTCCCACCAGACTGTGATAGCTCCAAGATCCCGCAAGAATAAACCTCCTAAATGATGGTTCACTCAACATAAAAACCCGTCGTTCTGTTCCCCAAACGAGTCCCTCCACCTGGGGGACCGAGAGTGAGCGTTTCTTGTCCTGGGCGGGGGTCGCAGGCTACTCTGGTAAACACCGTCACACGCACACGGTGCCTGGCAGAATATCACGAGAACATCGATATTCATCCATTACGGATCATTAAACCCCATCTGCAATAAAGGTTGTTGATGAACTGTTGTTGATGTTCATCGTGAGTAAACAAACAGCTCCATCAGGTTGGAGGTCCCAGCACCGTCCTACCCTACACCACCCAATGAGAGCCCGTGCGCAACGCCGAACGGTGCCGAATCACGACACGGTCCACCTCGCGCGTCTCCGACACAATCGGGCTTGATGAGAAACTTTAGAGGTATAAGATGAGGTAGATTGCTTTTGAAAGAGGAAAAGTCCTGAAATTAAGAAGAGTCCTGACATTCCTGACCTGTGTGAGTCGGGGGTCTCGCGCGAGACCACACCTGTCCCAAAACGATACGCCGACATGAAGGGATTAAAAAACTAAACTACATCATAACCTTACTAACGTTGTGTTAAAGTTACACAACACGAACACATTTTCAACACAATCAGCCTCAAAGGTCTAACAAAAAGCAAAGCAAAGTCCCACCAATAGGAGTCATATGTTGAAACTGTAAAGATTAAATAAAAGAGAACAAGTTTATAACTAATAACTCCATCATCACCATCCCCATCATCAGTATCACCGTCCTCATCACCATCATCACCCTCATCCCCATCATCATCATCAGCAGCAGCAGCGTCCTCGAGCCGAGTCTTACCTGCCCGGGCCACGGGCGCCTGGAACAGCGCGAGCGCCACGGTGAGAAGCGCGAGGCTGGGCAGCTCCGCGCGCCACGACCTCCGCTTCGTCCGGAGGGGGCAGGCGGCAGGAATATCCATAGCGCCGCGGGAGATGAGCGGCCGACGGCGGGGGAGACGAGGAGGCACGGAGGAGGAGGAGGGTATCCTCACAGAGAGAAACGCGGGTCCGAAAGAACCAACAAAAGAACCGACTGGGCAAAGCGCGCCTCTGGAGACGTCTCGAGCGTGGACACGTTCCCAGGGAATCTGCTGTGGTCGCTCTTATGCACGGAACGGGACGCCTATAGCAGAGGGTCGGGGCTGATAAATATAGGGTCTCTTTTTAACCTTGAAGCCCCATCGGGTCAGACTGTACGTGAAGAGCAGAGGCACCAGACCGCTCCCTCTCTTTCTCTCTCCCCTGCTTTACTTTCTCCCACCAGAAGTGAGATGACCCGGGTGCGCGTGCAGAGAGAGAGGGAGTGTGTGTGACAGAGAGAGAGAGAGGGGGAGGGTGTGGGAGAGAGTGAATGGCACAGGGGACGGAGGGAGGGAGCGACCGTGCGTAATTACGCGCAGGGCGCACGTATAGGCTATACATAGAGAGCAAAGCTGAGACGGCCAATCGCGAGTCTCACTGATATGCAAATTCTTAAGTTCACACTACAAAGGGTGCCTCTTATTCACTAATTCTTGTATTTTAAATATTATTTTAGCAGTCCACAAGTCTCTCTCTCTCTCTCTCTCTCTCTCTCTCTCTCTCTCTCTCTCTCTCTCTCTCTCTCTCTCTCTCTCTCTCTCTCTCTCTCTCTCTCTCTCTCTCTCTCTCTCTCTCTCTCTCTCTCTCTCTCTCTCTCTCTCTCTCTCTCTCTCCACATCAACGTGGGTTCATTTCCACCTTTGCCTCTACCTCTACATTGGTTTCCACCTCGTCCCTGTATCCGTGGCACTCGCCCGACAATCAAGGCTTTTTAAAGCACGAGCGTCTGTCCGGAGGGGCTTATACCTGCAGGTATACCACCAACCGGGACCCCCCCGTCGCTCGTCCCCCCCGTCCCCCCGAGTGTAGGTAGACCCCGACCGGGACCGGTGGACAGCCAGCCAGTGTCGCACATCGAAGGAGAAGGGCTTCGATAGCCAATCACCGCACCGTCCGCACTTGTCGCCACGCCCTGTTCGAGCAAACTGAACCAGCTCTCCCGCTCTGATTGGCTGTCCCCAACGTGGTCCCGGCTGCAGCCCGGTGCGAACCGAGAACGAGTCTGGACCTCCGTCAGAGCGACCATGAAGTCGATCTGCACATGAATCAGGAGATGAGTTATGAGTAGGCAAAGTAAATAAAAAGTATTACATCTTTCGATAGTTTAGTTATTAAGTTCCATGGGTCAGGTCAATGTTCAGTTCAGGTTAGTTCTAGAGTTTAGTTCAGTAGTTAAGTTATATTGTTTAGTTACATTGTTCAGAATTAAGTAGCTCATTCGGTTCAATAGTTTCTATGTTTCTAGTTCTACAGTTGATCCTATAGTTGTTATATATTCTAGTTCTGTGGTTCAGTTTTATATAGGCCTAGTTCCTATGGCTGTATAGTGACTATGTTTCTAGTTTGCAGTGATTATATAATTCAGTTCTTTGTTCTATTTATATCCTTCAGTATTATATAGTTAAGTGCAATGTTCTAGTTCTATGGTTGCGTATTATATACAGTAGTTCCTATATGCCCATATAGTTTCTATTTTTCTAGTTCTATACTTCAGTTCTAACGTTTAGTTCCGTAGTTCTACATCTGTGGTTCAGTATTATATAGTTCCTGTGGTTCTATAGTTTATATGTTTCTAGTTCTACAGTCAATTATAGTGTTTAGTTATATAGTTCAGTTCTATTTTCTAGTTCTATGGTTCAGTATTATAGAGTTCCTATGGGTCTATTGTGTCTATGTTTCTAGTTCTACAGTTGATTACATGGTTGAGTTATATATTTCAGTTCAATGTTTTAGTTCTATGGTTCAGTATTATGTAGTTCAATTCTATGTTCTAGTTCTATGGTTCAGTATCATATCATTCATATGGCTCTACAGTCTCTGTTCCTATAGTTCTATAGTTCAGTTCTATGTTTGCATGGCTCTGTGGTCTCTCTGTTCCTAGAGTTCTATAGTTCAGTTCTATAGTTTAGTTCTATGTTGTAGTTCTATAGTTCAGTTCTATGTTTGCATGGCTCTATAGTCTCTCTGTTCCTAGAGTTCTATAGTTCAGTTCTATGTTTGCATGGCTCTATAGTCTCTCTGTTCCTAGAGTTCTATAGTTCAGTTCTATGTTTGCATGGCTCTATAGTCTCTCTGTTCCTATAGTTCTATAGTTCAGTTCTATGTTTGTATGGCTCTATGGTCTCTCTGTTCCTATAGTTCTATAGTTCAGTTCTATAGTTTAGTTCTATGTTGTAGTTCTATAGTTCAGTTCTATGTTTGCATGGCTCTATAGTCTCTCTGTTCCTATAGTTCTATAGTTCAGTTCTATGTTTGCATGGCTCTATGGTCTCTCTGTTCCTATAGTTCTATAGTTCAGTTCTATAGTTTAGTTCTATGTTGTAGTTCTATAGTTCAGTTCTATGTTTGCATGGCTCTATAGTCTCTCTGTTCCTAGAGTTCTATAGTTCAGTTCTATGTTTGCATGGCTCTATAGTCTCTCTGTTCCTAGAGTTCTATAGTTCAGTTCTATGTTTGCATGGCTCTATGGTCTCTCTGTTCCTATAGTTCTATAGTTCAGTTCTATAGTTTAGTTCTATGTTGTAGTTCTATAGTTCAGTTCTATGTTTGCATGGCTCTGTGGTCTCTCTGTTCCTAGAGTTCTATAGTTCAGTTCTATGTTTGCATGGCTCTATAGTCTCTCTGTTCCTATAGTTCTATAGTTCAGTTCTATGTTTGCATGGCTCTATGGTCTCTCTGTTCCTATAGTTCTATAGTTCAGTTCTATAGTTTAGTTCTATGTTGTAGTTCTATAGTTCAGTTCTATGTTTGCATGGCTCTATAGTCTCTCTGTTCCTAGAGTTCTATAGTTCAGTTCTATGTTTGCATGGCTCTATAGTCTCTCTGTTCCTATAGTTCTATAGTTCAGTTCTATGTTTGCATGGCTCTATAGTCTCTTTGTTCCTATAGTTCTATAGTTCAGTTCTATGTTTGCATGGCTCTGTGGTCTCTCTGTTCCTATAGTTCTATAGTTCAGTTCTATGTTTGCATGGCTCTATGGTCTCTCTGTTCCTATAGTTCTATAGTTCAGTTATATGTGTGCATGGCTCTGTGGTCTCTCTGTTCCTATAGTTCTATAGTTCAGTTCTATGTTTGCATGGCTCTATGGTCTCTCTGTTCCTATAGTTCTATAGTTCAGTTCTATGTTTGCATGGCTCTGTGGTCTCTCTGTTCCTATAGTTCTATGGTTCAGTTCTATGTTTGCATGGCTCTATAGTCTCTCTGTTCCTAGAGTTCTATAGTTCAGTTCTATGTTTGCATGGCTCTATAGTCTCTCTGTTCCTATAGTTCTATAGTTCAGTTCTATGTTTGCATGGCTCTATGGTCTCTCTGTTCCTATAGTTCTATAGTTCAGTTCTATGTTTGCATGGCTCTATAGTCTCTCTGTTCCTATAGTTCTATAGTTCAGTTCTATGTTTGCATGGCTCTGTGGTCTCTCTGTTCCTATAGTTCTATAGTTCAGTTCTATGTTTGCATGGCTCTATGGTCTCTCTGTTCCTATAGTTCTATAGTTCAGTTCTATGTTTGCATGGCTCTGTGGTCTCTGTTCCTATAGTTCTATAGTTCAGTTCTATGTTTGCATGGCTCTGTGGTCTCTCTGTTCCTATAGTTCTATAGTTCAGTTCTATGTTTGCATGGCTCTGTGGTCTCTCTGTTCCTATAGTTCTATAGTTCAGTTCTATGTTTGCATGGCTCTGTGGTCTCTCTGTTCCTATAGTTCTATAGTTCAGTTCTATGTTTGCATGGCTCTATAGTCTCTCTGTTCCTATAGTTCTATGGTTCAGTTCTATGTTTGCATGGCTCTGTGGTCTCTCTGTTCCTATAGTTCTATAGTTCAGTTCTATGTTTGCATGGCTCTGTGGTCTCTCTGTTCCTATAGTTCTATAGTTCAGTTCTATGTTTGCATGGCTCTGTGGTCTCTCTGTTCCTAGAGTTCTATGGTTCAGTTCTATGTTTGCATGGCTCTGTGGTCTCTCTGTTCCTAGAGTTCTATGGTTCAGTTCTATGTTTGCATGGCTCTGTGGTCTCTCTGTTCCTATAGTTCTATGGATCACTTTCCTCAGTGAACCACCAGGCAGTAATTACCCATAATCCCCCCTTGATGTTCCGCTCCGCTCGCTCTCTCTCCCTCCCTCTCATCTCTAACTCTCTCATCCCTGAGCCCTTGAGTCCTGAGGACGCCGTCCCATCCGACCCCGTACCTTTGAGTCCTGAGGACGCCGTCCCATCCGACCCCGTACCTACAGGTGGTTGGCCACCTGTAGGTACGGGGTCGTACCTTTGAGTCCTGAGGACTCAAAGGTCCGACCCCGTACCTACAGGTGGTTGGCCACCCGTCTCCTCTTCACTCTGTCCTGGTTGTGTGCAGGGGCTAATATGCTAATGTGCTGATGTGATATTTGGCTAATATGCTAACGTGCTAATGGGCTAATGTTCTGATGTGCTTATCTGTTAATGTGTTAATGGGATATTGTGCTAATGTTTTAATGTGCTAATACTGAGAGCAGCAACTGGCTCACTCAGAGGATAACCTCAAGCTAGCGGCCACTCACCTGGGTAGCAATAGCGGTCAGGGTGTTTTCTCCCAGCTGAGAGGTTAGGGGTTCGATCCTCCATGTCCAGGGTCTACCTGTGGGCGTCCTTGAGCAAGTCGCCCCGTAAGCCCTGCCGGCTGATTAATTAATTAATTAAAGACAAAAACAATTATTTAATACATCACACTTCCTAAATGACAAACTAGTGACGTCACAAGTTGTTGATGATGTGTGATGTCACTAGATTGTTCAACATAGTGACATCACACATAATTACCACATCAAACTAATGACATCGCACATCCTAAAAACATCCAAATTAGTGACGTATCGACTCTCAAATCCCTTGTTCTAAACAACTACTGGCATCTAACCAAGACGGGACAGTTTTCGTTGTAATGTTTCCTTGTTTACACCAGGGTCTTAATGTTCCTTCACTAACGTTCTAGAACATGTCCCCTCTACAAGGAAACTGTGTTCTGACAGAGACGTCCTGGACAGAGATCTGTACGTTGCCGGTCCTCTGAAGTGAGCAGTGGCTGTAATAATGCACATTTTTCAGCTTTTCTTTGAACAACTTAAATCTATCATTTTGCTATTTTGAGTCCATTGCAGCCAGCTAGAGCCCGGACACGCTCTGGGTCTCAAAGTGGTGCCTGGAGCTCCGGTCTGAGTCAGGCCCCCTCTGTCATCACAGCTTCCATGGAAAGAAACCCGGGTCTGAAGCTGTCCGCGACGGAACCCTACGCTGTCCACCGCATCCCATAATACTACATGTATAATCACCTCGGACATCAGAGCAGAGGTCACATTTATAGACACGGAGAATATAATTTCTGGGGGTCTGGGTAGGAGGAGGAAGAGGAGGAGGGGAGGAGGAGGAAGAGGAGGAGGAGGAGGAGGGGAGGAGGAGGAAGAGGAGGAGGAGGAGGAGGAGGAGGAGGAGGAGGAGAGGGGAGGAGGAGGGGAGGAGGAGGAAGAGGAGGAGGGGGAGGAGGAGGAGGAGAGGAGGAGGAGAGGAGGAGGAGAGAGGAGGAGGGGGGGGAGGAGGAGGAGGAGGAGGAGGAGGAGGGGAGGAGGAGGAAGAGGAGGAGGGGGAGGAGGAGGAGAGAAGGAGGAGGAGGAGGAGGAGGAGAGGGGAGGAGGAGGAGGAGGAGGAGGAGGAGGAGGGGGGAGGAGGGCGAGGAGAGGATGGAGGGAGTGTAGGAGGAGGAGGAGGGGGAGAAGGAGATGGAGGGGGAGGAGGAGGAGGAGGAGGAGGAGGAGGAGGAGGAGGAGGAGGTAGAAAAGGATGAGGTGAAGGAGATGTTGTTGTAGGCCATGAGGAGGAACAGGGCGGCTCCTCCGTCCAGGAGGAACACATGATGGGGAGGGAGAGGATGAGACATGAAAGCAGAGGAGGTATTTATACATAAAAATATCTCCTCTGCTTTCACTAGATTGTGTTCATAGTGTTCACTAGATAGGGAACACTATGAACACTACACTACATAGTACTAATATGTAGTACTATTACTACTGCATAGTAGTACTACATAGTACTGCTACATATTAGTACAGTACTAGTACTACTATGTGCTACTATGTAGTACTACTACCACTACATAGTGTTTACTATCTGGTGAACACTATATTGCTAGGTCCCAGTGGTTCCAGTGGAAACAGTGGCCCAGTAGTTCCAGTAGACCAGTGGCCCAGTAGTTCCAGTAGACCAGTGGCCCAGTGGACCAGTTGTCCCAGTGGACCAGTGGACCAGTAGTCCCAGTGGACCAGTGGACCAGTGGACCAGTAGTCCCAGTAGACCAGTGGCCCAGTGGACCAGTAGTCCCAGTCGGAATTGTCCTCCCCTGCTCCTCGCTCCAGAACCAGACTCTTGCATCCCATAATAACCCGCCTCCGACCGACCGACCAATCAGAGCGGCCGTCCTGTTGTCCGCGGGTCGCTCGCTTTTAATACGCCCACCGCAGGATCCATATTTACACATCATAATCATAACCTCTGCTGTCCCCACGGCGACGGAACCAAGACGGGCAGGGTGGCTTCTGGGACGGCGTGTGTGTGTGTGTGTGTGTGTGTGTGTGTGTGTGTGTGTGTGTGTGTGTGTGTGTGTGTGTGTGTGTGTGTGTGTGTGTGTGAGAGTGAGTGAGTGAGTGAGTGAGTGAGTGAGTGAGTGAGTGAGTGAGTGAGTGAGTGAGTGAGTGAGTGAGTGAGTGAGTGAGTGAGTGAGTGAGTGAGTGAGTGAGTGAGTGAGTGAGTGAGTGAGTGAGTGAGTGAGTGAGTGAGTGAGTGAGTGAGTGAGTGAGTGAGTGAGTGAGTGAGTGAGTGAGTGAGTGAGTGAGTGAGTGAGTGAGTGAGTGAGTGAGTGAGTGAGTGAGTGAGTGAGTGAGTGAGTGAGTGAGCGTGCGTGCGTGCGTGCGTGCGTGTGTTCGTATTCCTGCAGAAGGGTTCAGGGTTCGATGCCCGGCCGCACCTTGCCCTAAACAAAGGCTCTACCTCCTTATGTACTCCATAACACACCTGTCAATCACTGTAACACTACGAACCCCGACGGAAGACGCTGGACGGTCCAATCAGAAGCACTGCTCCAAGACGCGTTAGACAACGTGGACTGTCAAGGCAGCATAAACAGCTCGGACATCCGGCAACAATGCCAGGGTCATTTCAGTTGACGTGACGGAATATAAGGTTGCAGCCTATGGCCTGAGAAGGACTGTGAACGATGCAAAGCGGCGATATGAGGACAAAGTGGAAGCTGATTTCAATATAGGTGTCCCCGCAAAAGTGTGGAAGGGCCAGCGGATTATGACTGACTTTAAGTACCAGCCCTGCTCGTTGAGTAGCTCTGCACCCCCCTCTTGCTGATGAGTTAAATACTTTTTATGCACGGTTTGAGACAGACTGGGGGAAAAAACAACTTTTTTGCAGATATGGCCGAGGAAATGGCAAAGGACAGGGAGTCTCCGTTCATTGTCACTGAGAGTGATGTGAGGAGGGTCTTCGAGGGCGTGGATGGGTAAAGGGGAAGCAGGGCCGGACCAGATTGCTGGGAGGATCTTAAAGGTCCCACGACATGCCACCTGGTGTGGGCTGATTAGCCGTTACAAGCCGTTTTGGAAATCTGTCCCTTATGACATCACAGGTGGGCGTGTCCACCTAGATGTGTGCTAGTTAGATCAGTCTAAAAGCCTACCCAGTGGACTGTAGCAAACGTTGCTCATCTATCCGTCACACATCTAGGTGGACACGCCCAACTGTGATGTAATAAAGGACAGCTTTCCAAAAGGGCTTGTAACGGCTAATCAACCCACACCTGGTGGCATGTCATGGGACCTTTAAGATCCTGTGCAAACCAACTATCCCCAGTGTATACTAAAATCTTTCACACGTCCCTGGCCCAAGCTGTAGTTCCATCTTGCTTCAAACAGCCTGTCATGATCCTTGTGCCAAAGAAAAATACCCCACCGTGCATGAATGATTATCGTCCTGTGGCCCCCACATCAGCAGTGATGAAATGTTTTGAGGAGCTGATAAAGAATTGCATCAGTTTCTCCCTGCCCAGCTCATTTGACACCCTCCAGTTTGCGTAGAGGGAAAACAGGAGCAGGGATGATGCCATTTGCAATCTCTTATACACCTCTCTGACCCACCATGATGAGGGGAGAGGGAATTATTTGAGAATGCTGTTTATAGATTACAGCTCGGCATTCAACACCATAAGTCCCTCTCGCCTGATCCAGAAGACAAGGTCGCTGGGAATCAACACCCAAGTATGTAACTGGGTGCTCCGCTTCCTCACTGACCGCCCCCAGGTGGTCAGAGTAGGGGGAGGTCTAATGTCAGGACCCCTGATCCTCAACACGGGTGCCCCCCAGGGGTGCGTTCTGAGTCCACTGCTCTACAACATGTTTGTAGAGCAGCATCTATCCTCACAGGCTCATATCAGCCTTGTATGGAACAATCAGGTTCCTTGAAGGCATAGTTGAGCCATCAGTAAGTGTGGGAGACAGTTGAAATACACTCATGAAGAGGATCTGGACCACATAGACCACATGGACCCCGTGGAGAACGGCAGCCTGCAGAGAAACATCCCAAGAACACAAGAACTCTGTGACATGACTTCAGACATGAAGCCATGAAAGAAGGGAAAACGTTTAGCCTGCCTCAGCTAAAATGGATCCGAGCTAACAGGTGTCGCTGAGGTCTGCTACAAACCACCACATTTCAAGGGCCGGGTTATTTTTACCGTTAATAACGCGTTCCTGTGATGTGTGTGGGGGCCTTGGAATGACTGGCACAGTGGAGAGAGTGCACTCAGACAGCTCCCACGCCAGCCAATGAAGTCTCGGTGGAGGCGGGGCTAGTTGTGATGTCAGAACGGGGGCCGCTGATTAGCAGTATGATAGAGAGAGAGATAGAGACAGAGACAGAGCGAGAGACGGTGAGAGGATGAGAGGGTGACGGTCAGAGTGAGATGGTGAGGGTGAGAGAGTGTTGGAGTGACAGGGTGTGACGGTGAGGGTCAAAGGGCGAGGGGGTGACAGAGTGAGAGAGTGATGGGTTGAGAGGGTGATGGGGTGAGAGGGTGATGGGGTGAGAGGGTGATGGGGTGAGAGGGTGATGGGGTGAGAGGGTGATGGGGTGAGAGGGTGATGGGGTGAGGGTTATAACGTTCGCCCGCTTCCCAAAGCAGCAGCTTGTAATTACTATAAAGGCTCCACATCACGCTGCTAACTTCCTTCAGAAGCCTGTATTTTACTGGGCAGGGCGGCACACACACACACACACACACAGACACACACACACACACACACACACACACACACACACCCTGCTAGCCACAACACACCAGAATAGCCATGCCCAGGGAGAGAGGAGGAGGGAGAGAATTCCAGAATGCATGGATTTGTGTGTGTGTGTGTGTGTGTGTGTGTGTGTGTGTGTGTGTGTGTGTGTGTGTGTGTGTGTGTGTGTGTGTGTGTGTGTGTGTGTGTGTGTGTGTGTGTGTGTGTGTGTGTGTGTGTGTGTGTGTTTGGTGTAAGCCTATACGTCTGATCTTGAGTGTTTGTGTGTAGTTGTTTGCATGAGTGTGTTTATCGATGCATATGAATGAATATGTGTGTATGTATGTGTGTGAGTGATGGCTGAACTGCAGGTGTGTGTGTGTGTGTGTGTGTGTGTGTGTGTGTGTGTGTGTGTGTGTGTGTGTGTGTGTGTGTGTGTGTGTGTGTGTGTGTGTGTGTGTGTGTGTGTGAGAGCTCAATGCTCTTCTAGCTTGGTCTGTAAGGAAGACACACCCAAATGACCACAGCCATAAATAGACGTCCAGGAGGGCGAGAGAGGGGGAGAGAGAGAGAGAGAGAGAGAGAGAGAGAGAGAGAGAGAGAGAGAGAGAGAGAGAGAGAGGAAAAGGACACTGGGAGAGTGTTAAAGAGTGAAAGCGAGGGAGGGGAACGGAGGGTGAAGGGAGAGAAGGTGAGAGTGAGTGGGAGGAGAAGAGAGAGAGAGGGAGAGAGAGAGATAGGGTTAGAGTGTGGGGGGGGAGAGAGAGAGAGAGAGAGAAAGATAGGGTTAGAGTGGGGGAGAGAGAGAGAGAGAGAGAGAGAGAGAGAGAGAGAGAGAGAGAGAGAGAGAGAGAGAGAGAGAGAGAGAGAGAGAGAGAGAGAGAGAACACAATCATCCAGGTAGAGGCCGCCTAGGACACATATGACTTTTGATAGGATGAACAAATTAAAGAATGTGTTTGTGTGTGTTTGTTCGTTTGTTTGAGTATGTGTGTCTTACTGTCTCTGTGTGTGTGTCTGTGTGTGTGTGTGTGTGTGTGTGTCTGTTTGTGTATGTGTGTGGGTTTTTCTGTTTGTGTGTGTAGTATAAATACATCCTGTGCGCTGGACTCTGTGTAAACTGATAGATTATACGATAAACAGAACTATAGTTATAGAGATATAGAGTACTGCTAATACTACCATCCTGGAGAGAGAGAGAGAGAGAGAGAGAGAGAGAGAGAGAGAGAGAGAGAGAGAGAGAGGGAGAGGTAGAGAGAGAGAGAGAGAGAGAGAGAGAGAGAGAGAGAGAGAGAGAGAGAGGGAGGGAGAGGTAGAGAGAGAGAGAGAGAGAGAGAGAGAGAGAGAGAGAGAGAGAGAGAGAGAGAGAGAGAGAGAGGGAGAGGGAGGGAGAGGTAGAGAGAGAGAGAAAGGGGGGGGGGTACAAAGGCATGCAGAGGTAGAGAGAGGATGAATGAGGACCATTGATGGAAAAGAAGAGAGAGAGGTAAGGAGTGAAGGACGGGGAGGAAGAGAGAGAGAGAGAGGGGGGGGGAAGACAGAGAGAGAGAGAGAGAGAGAGAGAGAGAGAGAGAGAGAGAGAGAGAGAGAGAGAGAGAGAGAGAGAGAGAGAGAGAGAGGGAGAGAGAGAGAGAGAGAGAGAGAGAGAGAGAGAGAGAGAGAGAGAGAGACAGAGATGAGGAGAACACGGTCAAATAGCTCCTGAACGTATTCCGGAAGAAAAAAAGGTTGAAAAGTGAATGAATGGATGATGAATGGAGGGATTGGAGGATGAAGTGAGAGGGAGGTGGGGGGGGATGGACAGAGGGACGGCGAGGACAGACGGAGGACAGACGGAGGACAGACGGAGGACAGACGGAGGACAGACGGAGGACAGACGGAGGGCAGACGGAGGACAGACGGAGGACAGACGGAGGACAGACGGACAGAGGGTTCCCGGCCCCAGGTCTTCTGACGCGCCGTCCCATGAGCCTTTGCATCGCTCGGTAGCGCAGCCAATCAGGATGGAGGGATGAGAGGGGGAGAGGGGGGAGGGACTGGTGAACACAGACCCTCTACTGGGAGTACTGGTGAACCCAGAGCCTATACTGGGAGGGCTGGTTAACACAGAGGCTATACTGGGAGAACTGGTGAACACAGAGCCTATACTGGGAGGACTGGTGAACACAGAGCCTATACTGGGAGGACTGGTGAACACAGAGCCTATACTGGGAGGACTGGTGAACACAGAGCCTATACTGGGAGGACTGGTGAACACAGACCCTATACTGGGAGGACTGGTGAACACAGAGGCTATACTGGGAGGACTGGTGAACTGAACACAGAGCCTATACTGGGAGGACTGGTGAACCCAGGGGCTATACTGGGAGGACTGGTGAACTGAACACAGAGCCTATACTGGGAGGACTGGTGAACTGAACACAGAGCCTATACTGGGAGGACTGGTGAACACAGAGCCTATACTGGGAGGACTGGTGAACACAGGGGCTATACTGGGAGGACTGGTGAACACAGAGCCTATACTGGGAGGACTGGTGAACACAGGGGCTATACTGGGAGGACTGGTGAACACAGAGCCTATACTGGGAGGACTGGTGAACACAGGGGCTATACTGGGAGGACTGGCGCCGGCCCTAGCCCCGCCCTCCTGGGGGACAGCTGATCCTCAGGTATGTGAAACTCGGATGGATGAATGGATGAATGAACAGAGAGGAGGGTCACATGACCTCGGGCCGGGGGGCTCCCAGGACCGGGCGGGGCCGGACCGTGGGGGGGGGGGGGGGTCACGGGTCGTTTCGGCGCGGGGGTGTCGCCACGGAAACCATGAGAACCCGGACACTGTCCTGTACCCAGCAGGGAGGATCGCCATGACGACCAGCCCCTGACTTCACCTGGTACCCCAACCCTAACCCTTAACCCTTAACCGCTCCGACCTGTTACCTTAACTTAACCACTCTCAGATAATACATTAACTTACAGACTCTGAGCTAATACCTTAACAACTCTTACCTCATCCCTTACCCTAACCATGTCTAATCTAACACCATAACTAACCATCTCTAATCTAACACCTAAACTAACCACCTATAACCTAACACCTTAACACTCTAACTTAATACCTAAACTAACCATCTCTAAACTAACAACTTAACTACCCATCTCTAACCTGATAGCTGCACCGTCTCCAACCCACAGAGGTGCATGCTGGGAGCGCCAGCGTGAGGCTGTAGGGTCAGGGTGGAATGTACCACCTAGGTGTTGAGGCAGGGGGGACACCGAGGGGGGAGGGAGGGGGGACACCGAGGGGGGAGGGAGGGGGGACACCGGGGGGGGGGGAGGGACAGAAGAGCCTTTATGAGACAGGAAGCTGCAGAGAGAGAACCACCTCTCTCCCCGAGACTCTACCTCTCTATCAGACTCTCTGTTACACGCGCACACACACACACACACACACGCGCACGCAAACGCACACGCACGCACGCACGCACACGCACGCACGCACGCACGCACGCACGCACGCACGCACGCACGCACGCACGCACGCACACTCTGATACAGAAGATGGTTCATGTACTACTTTACATGACACAGGGCGAGAGAGGGATAGAGAGAGATTGATAGGGGGAGGGAGAGAGAGATAGAGGAGGGAAGAGAGAGGGAGATAGGGGGAGGGAGAGAGAGAGAGAGACAGGGGGAGGGAGAGAGAGATACGGGGAAGGAGAGAGAGGGACAGAGAGAGGGAGGAAGGATAGAGAGAGAGACAGGGGGAGGGTTAGAGAGAGAGAGAGAGACAGAGACAGCGAGAGGAGGGATAGAGAGATAAAGGGAGAGAGAGAGAGAGGGGGGGAGAGAGGAGAGAGCTAGTCACTCAAGGGTTTAGTCGTAGTTACAGCAGCTCCCTCACTTTATTTAGCTTCTATTGTCTGAAGGTTTGATCCTCTGAATATTATCTTTATTGTTCAGTGTCCTGTCCTCCATCTTCTCTTCCTTTCTTCGCTCTGACCCCCAACATGTCATTCTCCACATAAAGAAAGCTCTCTCTGAATCTGAGAGGGGGGGAGAAGACGAAGGGGGGAAGGAGAGAGGGAAGGAGAGACACCATGGAGGAGTTCAGGTGAGATGGCGTGAGAAAAGGATATTGAGAATGAGAGAGAGAGAGAGAGAGAGAGAGAGAGAGAGAGAGAGAGAGAGAGAGAGAGAGAGAGAGAGAGAGAGAGAGAGAGAGAGAGAGAGAGAGCAGGTGTCCTCTGCTCACAGTTGACCGTCACCTGAACGCCGTTCACAATCTACACTTTGGATTCACGTTTCAGCAACAGTTTTGGTTTCTTAAACTTTAAATTGTATCCGAGTTTGGTACTGCATGTATTTATCGACTCCCGGCGTACCTCTTTGGAAAAGGTCCCAGTCCGGTGTCTAAAGGGCGAATAAAGTGACCGCAGAACAGTACCCTCCTCTGGCGGCGCCGGGTACTGCGGTCCCCTCGGAGCGCCCAATTGGGAACCGAGCCGGGGACTGCTGCTCTGGTATTTTAAGGTATTAATTAACGCATATTTATGCTGTAACACTGGTCTAAATTGGACGATAGCATAAAAGCGTTTAGGGTTTTCATTCCAATGTAGAACTTATATGGGATCAAAATACCCACGTAAACGTGGGCCTACTATGTTTGGTTTACTGCTACACTCAACTTGCAATTATCCTTTTTTTGTCATACAATATTTATAAAACGAGGGACTGTGGCAACTCTGTGCTCACATCGCCAAGAACACGCCTAGCAGCCTAAAAAAAGGTAAA
>NC_079433.1:2469921-2481244 GCF_026213295.1 Gadus chalcogrammus | reverse complement strand
AACGAGGGACTGTGGCAACTCTGTGCTCACATCGCCAAGAACACGCCTAGCAGCCTAAAAAAAGGTAAACGTTTTTCTTTCCTCCACCTAAACCAACACTTACGCTTGTGACACAAGTTTATAATCAGCTTCATTAGCAATATCAATTATTTAACCGACCACACACACACTTTATTATTGGCTCCGAACAATCCTCACCGAAATCCCCGGGACAGAGGTCTGCTGGGCGGGCAGGAGACGGCGGTTGGGTCGCTGGTGTGGAGGACAGCGCACCGGCCGCCCTCTAGTGGCGGCGGGGAGGACGTGCGCCCCGGGTGGTCACTCCGTGCCCGGGGGTCCTGCCGGACTAATGGACCTACCTCGCCCACTCCCGCCACCAGTGTGCGAGAGGCAGAGCGCCCTGGCTAAAATGATGTCACTGTTGGTATCTTCCGTTAAAATACAAGTCATTACACATTTGGGATTAATACAGATGAGGTAGCATGACGTAACCGAATCCTAATCTTAATTAACATTTATATATCTGTACTTTACACATACTGTATGATTTGTACTTATACAGTACAAATATATATATCTCTATATATCCTATATTTCTGTATCAATCTCTATCATATATATCTATCTAAATATCTATATATCTAACACACAGTAGAGTTGCATCATATCTTAAATATTGCCATAGTTGCCACACGTTCAGTGTGTGAATATGAATCTAAAAACCCAAACCAGGACTTGACATTAAAGGCACCCAGTGCAACTTTCGAGGCTTAAAAATAAACATTCAATTTTTTACACTTTTTTACACGAAAGTTTCAATAACTCCATACCATTACATACCGACATTCAAGCAGCAAAGATGAGACGTCGTTGTGTGGTGAGAACTGATAGAAAATCGATAACAACAACAATGCCGCCATTTTCTTTATTTTTTGTAACCTACAATAAAAAAAGCAGGCTTCCAGTCAATGGAAAAATGGCTTCTCCCCACCGGCGATTGTTGTTGTTTACGATTTTCTATCAGTTCTCACCACACAGCGACGTCTCATCTTTGCTCCTTGAATGTCGGTATGTAATGGTATGGAGTTATTGAAACTTACTACGTGTAAAAAAGACTAGAAATTGAATGTTTATTTTTCATTGAATGTTTACATAAAGTTGCACTGGGTGCCTTTAAAAGGCTGATATTGTATTGTATTGTGGTGATTCAGTGTGAACCAGTCGATAAAGAGCAGCCGACAACGCAGGTTTACAGTATTACAACTTTTACTCAGACAGGACAGACAAACAAAACAAGAAGACCTCAGAACAGAACCCAAAGAAAGGGTCCAATCCCATCGGAGGAGGAGGAGGAGGAGGAGAACCTGCAGTCTCTGGCCTCGGCTCCACCCGCTTGGGAGGAGGCGGCGGAAGAGGAGAGCCTTGAGTCTCTGGCCTTCACCCCCGGGGGAAGGAGGAGGAGGAGGAGGAGGAGAACCTCCTGTCTCTCCGGCCTCTCCTGAGCCGACGGTTCCACAGAACCAAGCAGTGAAAATCCTCAGTTTAGGGCATGGTTTCAGGGGAAGTGATCCAGAAAGTCTAAACTCTCGCCACACTCATCCCTCTTTCTGGAAATGATTAGTCATCTGCGAGAAATAAATGCTCGGAAAAATCAACCTTCTTGACCTGACTCTCCATTCATCTCTACTCCACCCACCTCTCGCTCCATCTCTACTCCACCCACCTCTCACTCCATCTCTACCCCACCCACCCACCTCTCTCTCTTTCTCTTTCTCTCTCTCTCTCTCTCTCTCACCCCTCCCATCAAAGAACACTGCTGGCTGTGTGGACTAGTCTCAAGCAGACCCAGCCTCAAGCACCTAGACCTAGCCTCAAGCACCTAGCCTCAAGCACCATGACCAAGCCTCAAGCAGACCCAGCCTCAAGCACCTAGACCTAGCCTCAAGCACCTAGCCTCAAGCACCTTGACCAAGCCTCAAGCACCTAGCCTCAAGCACCTTGACCAAGCCTCAAGCACCTAGCCTCAAGCACCTAGACCAAGCCTCAAGCACCTAGACCAAGCCTTAAGCACCCAGACCAAGCCTCAAGCACCTAGACCAAGCCTCAAGCACCTAGCCTCAAGCACCTAGACCAAGCCTCAAGCACCTAGCCTCAAGCACCTTGACCAAGCCTCAAGCACCTAGCCTCAAGCACCTAGACCAAGCCTCAAGCACCTAGACCCAGCCTCAAGCACCTAGCCTCAAGCACCTAGACCCAGCCTCAAGCACCTAGCCTCAAGCACCTAGACCAAGCCTTAAGCACCTAGACCAAGCCTCAAGCACCTAGACCCAGCCTCAAGCACCTAGACCCAGCCTCAAGCACCTAGACCCAGCCTCAAGCACCTAGACCCAGCCTCAAGCACCTAGTCCCAGCCTCACGCACCTAGACTCAAGTCCCTAGACCCAGCCTCCAGCACCTAGACCCAGTCTCCAGCACCTAGACCCAGTCTCAAGCACCTAGACCCAGCTTCAAGCACCTACACTTAGCCTCAAGCATCTACTCAGCCTCAAGCACCTAGACCCAGCCTCAAGCACCTACACTTAGCCTCAAGCATCTACTCAGCCTCAAGCACCTAGACCCATGGCATCAACAACACTGTCACACAGCCGGCCTCACGCCCATCTAAACACACGCACCGCCATCTTAACACACGCACCGCCATCTTAACACACGCACCGCCATCTTAACACATGACCGCCATCTTATCACACCCACCGCCATCTTATCACACCCACCGCCATCTTAACACATGACCGCCATCTTATCACACCCACCGCCATCTTATCACACCCACCGCCATCTTATCACACCCACCGCCATCTTAACACACGCACCGCCATCTTAACAAATGACCGCCATCTTAACACATGACCGCCATCTTAACACATGACCGACACCTCAAACATGACCGACACCTCAAACATGACCGCCATCTTAACACATGACCGCCACCTCAAACATGACCGCCATCTTAACACATGACCGCCATCTTAACACATGACCGCCACCTCAAACATGACCGCCACCTCAAACATGACCGCCATCTTAACACATGACCGCCATCTTAATGACCGTTATCTTAACAGAGGACCGCCACAGCCAATGGGGGCCACGGTTCACAACACTCGGTGCAGCGGGCCTCCCGTCGGCTGGACACTGCTATATACACCTAGCCTAGCCTAGCCTAGCCTAGCCTAGCCTAGCACACGGAGGCCTGGGGTTGTCGTAAGGCCGGGAAAGCTTCAGCGTGCATCAAACGTCCGTCACGTCACAAAGAGCTCTTTGTTTCGTAATTTCCAAACCCTTGATTTGATTTTATTCCGGTGATTTATGTTTTTGTTATCTAAAAACAAGTATGAAAACGACATGTAAAAGTAATCGAGTTCAAAACATGCAGCCATGACGCCATGCAGTGCTTAATCTGATGACTGCGTCTCTCAGTCTGTTGAACGTTTGTTATCGAATCAAGGAGCACCCGGCCTGGACCTGAAGGTCCCCCACCCGCCAGACACCCTTCAGACAGGACCCTCCCACCTCCCCCTCTGCCTGGCTGGGGCGCCGTCGGGATCTCATCCCTCGAGCGCAGGGGGGGGGGGGGGGGGGGCGATAAAGCAGCGCTCAAACCACAGGTGGACGACCTGCCCGACAACTGGGGAAGAGGCCGACGCTTCACTTCCTGTCTCCGCAGGAAGCAGTCAGACGGAGCCCAGGAGCAGCAAGGGGGAGGAGACTAATGAACCACACCCACTCTGCAAGCCTCGAGGCGCGGGCGGACGCCTCTTGCCCCGCCCCTCACCGAGACGAGGGGGGGAGGGAACGCCAGAGTTTCAGAGCCCAGGAGGACCTCGCACCGCGGCACGGTTCACCAGCACGCGTGTCGTTTTGCATAAAGTCCCTGCGTTGTGTTTGCGGTTGCTGGAACTTTCAAAAGGGCTGAGTGCGGAGAAAGGACACGCTACTGAGTGGCAGAGGAGGAGGCAGCTCTACCGCCGCCCTGCAGGGGGACAAAAGAAGCTCCTCTCTGGGTGCGGAGCCTCACGGTGGCCAGGAGGCCATCATGTGGGACGGGTCGGGGCTGTAAACTCAGCGGCTGCGTTCCACCTGCCCACATTGATTTTTGTGTTTGGTTTTGTATATGTTAATTAATTAATTAAGGGCGCCACCAGAGGGCGCCACCAACACATTTGCCGCCCTAGGCGATCGCCCAGGTCGCCTATGCCGGGCGCCGGCCCTGGGTGCAGTAGCGATGTGACGAGCCAATCACAGAGGGCCGTGCCGGGTCACAGCTTCGATGGCTCCTCCCCACATCCACCTCCTTCAGGTTTGGTTTGAGTCCGGGTCAGAGGTCACCCGGGAGACGTTTCTTTTTGCGGCCGAGTTCTTTGTGTTTTTTAGCAGTCTACCTACTTTTACAATTTGGCAAAGTACGACCGAATGGATAAAGCCAAACAGCCCTCCCTCCTCCGGGGGGGGGGGGGGCAATCTGTCATCTTTGAAGACATGAATTCAGCCCAGAGCGATGAACCATGAGATGATGGGACAGAGTTTCGGATGAGGGCGAGTGGGACTGCATAGCGTTCGCTGAAGGGTCGTTCAGCACAGCTGGGCCTGATGTCTTATTTACAGCCTTTATAAACATGGGGTCACTGTACACCGGCAGGCAGGGGGGCTCAGTAAGTGTCATGGGTGGGGGAGGGGGGCAGAAGTGGGGTTTCCAGTAAAATACTACGTTAGGATGACTTAGCGCGGGGGCTAGTATTCATGTGCCGCAAGGGATTATGTTTTTAACGCTGGGGTCGACGGCAACATTGGTCACGCTGAATGGAACCGCTCTGAAAAGAACTGCTCTGAACTGAACCGCTCTGATCTGAACCGCTCTGAACTGAACCGCTCTGATCTGAACCGTTCTGAACTGAACCGCTCTGATCTGAACCGTTCCTAACTGAACCGCTCTGATCTGAACCGTTCTGAACTGAAACGCTCTGATCTGAACCTCTCTGAACTGAACCGTTCTGAACTGAACCGCTCTCAACTGAACCGCTCTGAACTGAACCGCTCTGAACTGAACCGTTCTGAACTGAACCGCTCTCAACTGAACCGCTCTGATCTGAGCCGTGACGAGGTCATCATATCTGATTCCCAATCCAACCAGTGTCATCGGCGACCGATGGCATGAGCAGTAGAACGCTGTGGCCAGGGAAGTTGGGTGAGGGGGGGGCCCATGTGTACAGGTGGGGTCCTCATATTATTCAGGGGGGGGGTGGGGTCATTCAAAAGAGAGAGAAAGAAACAGCTTTTTTTTTTTTACAGTTACAACTCACGAAAGTGCATACGACCCCGGGCATCGGGGAGGGGGGGTTTACAAAGAAAACAACAGGTCAGTCTTTAGCTCGAGTCCAGCCCCCGACCCCCCGAGCTCAGGAACAATGATTCAAGTCTAGCAAAGCCCGCTGCGCGCATTTGGGTGGGGGTGCGGGAGGGTGGAGGTTAAACCTCGACGCCCCCCTCCACAACCAACCGACTTTTCCCTGTTTTCAATGCAGTGGGTAAAAGCGCTCATCTCATAAGTACAGTACTTCAAAAACAAATCTCAAACAAGTTTCTATGTAAATATATATATATATATATATATATATATATATATATATATATATATATATATATATATATATATATATATATAAAAAATACTAAAATATTCAAATGCTTACGGGATTGGATGAAGTCACAGGGGGGCGGGGCCGTACACTGGGCCTCCGATTGGCTCCTTCGGAAACCAATCGGATGTTGTGTGACGGCAGACATCTTGATTGAAATGCTACGCACGCGATTCGTTTGAAACTAAAAACGTACACACAAAAAAAGAAATAAAACTAAAATGTAGCTTGCTGGTGCATAATGCTAACGGGCTAACGAAGCGAACCAAGTTAGCGTAGCGCTGCTAATGTGGAAGCTAAATAGCATTAGCTAGGTGGGAACCAAGAAAATAAACTTAAGACGTTTACACTTGATGCGTTCTCAGGAGGAGACAGTACTGCTGCCACGGCAACCAAGGATGGAAGAATGTGCGTGTGCGTGTGTGTGTGTGTGTGTGTGTGTGTGTATGTGTGTTAAGACAGTTTATGGTCTTTCAGAGACAAATGATTGAGCTTAATTTTGGCATTTGTATACAGGTAGAACAACAATGTCTGCGTCACTGTGTTTGTGTGTAGTTCCGTGTGTGTGCGTCTGTGTGTGGGTCCTTGTGTCCATGTGTGTGTGTCGGTGTGTGTGTGTGTCCATGTGTGTGTGTGTGTCTGTGTGAGTGTGTCCGTGTGTGTGTGTTGAGTCCAGGTCTTGTAGAACAGCATGTCCTGTAGCCGGGTGTTGGTGGAGACCGGAGCGGAGCCGCACCCGCCTGAGTAACAGACCGCTGTGGGCCTCCCGGCGGGCTGTAAGCCCCGGAGTGGAAGGGCAGGGGACCGGACCGGGGCGACCCGTCTATGGGAGCTGGTGCGGGGCCTCCAGCATCTCCATGAGGAAGGTGTCGATGGGGGTGTCGCCAATCAGCTTGAAGAAGAACAGGTGCTCCAGGCACTTCAGACCAATGGAACGCAGCGCTGGCAGACGGAGGAGGAGCTTGGCAAACCTGCCGTGGGAGGGAGAGAGAGAGAGAGAGAGAGAGAGAGGGAGAGAGAGAGACCGATCGACCGTAAAAAAAATAATTGAGTTGTACAATTGAAAACACTCAAACCATGAATGTTGTGGAACACTACAACGTCCAAGTACATGGGTCCAGTATGCTAGCGTTATTATGCTAACTCCGGTATGCTAGCGTTATAATGCTAGCTCCGGTATGCTTGCGTTATTATGCTAACTCCGGTATGCTAGCGTTATAATGCTAGCTCCGGTATGCTAGCTTTATAATGCTATCTCTGGTATGCTAGCGTTATAATGCTAATTCTGGTATGCTAACGTTATTATGCTATCTCCGGTATGCTAGCGCTATAATTCTAGCTCCGGTATGCTAGTGTTATAATGCTAGCTCCGGTATGCTACCTTCATCATTTTATAATACGTTATTTTTATCCCGAAGGATATTGAGTAATTTGCCATTTTAACCATCATTAAGCAGTTAACCATCACTAGCAGCACTGGGAGACGTTAACCATCACTAGCAGCACTGGGAGGGTTTAACCATCACTAGCATCACTGGGAGTGTTTAACAATCACTAGCAGCACTTTGGGCTGGGAGATTAATCGAATTTGGATCGCGATGTCGATTTTAGCGTCAAACTATCACAAAACTAATATGATTGAGTTTTGAATTATTCATCATTGTAGATTTTAAGAGGAGAGACCATTTTGTGAGAAATTTCAAAGTTCTCAGTTACAACGTTTTTTTTGGGAGACATGCTGAATAAATACATCATATTTACAAGCTCAAAGATAATCGTTTTAATAATCGGGATTTCAATATAGTCCAAAAGAAAATCGTGATTATGATTTTTTCTATAATCTAGCAGCTCTGGGAGCATGCTTGTCACACTTGACGAGTTTAATCTAGATTATATGTGAGTTACTACCTGCCCTGCTGGTCGGGGTATTTCTGCTTGCAGTAGGACTCCAGGGAAGCGTACACTCTCTCTCTCAGCATCTCCACCTCGTTGGGGCTCGACAGAGCCTTGGCATCTACACACACACAGCCAGACAGACACAAAACAATGAGAAACACAAAAAAAGTTGTGTAACAATAAGAAGAATAGCAATACCCTTGTACCTAGCAGTGTGTGTGTGTGTGTGTGTGTGTGTGTGTGTGTGTGTGTGTGTGTGTGTGTGTGTGTGTGTGTGTGTGTGTGTGTGTGTGTACCTGGGTTGAAGAGGATGATTGCTCGAAGACAGCCCAGCTCTGTCTTGTCCATCTGCATGTCCCTCATCTTACTAACCAGCTCTGTAAGGACCCTAGAGAGGAGGAGGAGGGGGAGAGGGGAGAGGGGATGAGGTGGAGAGGGGAGGAGGGAGGGGAGAGAGGAGAGGGGGGAGGAGGGGAGAGATGAGGAGAGAGGAGAGGGAAGAGAAGGAAGAGGGAATGGTGGAGTGAGGGTGAGGTGAGAAAAGAGTACGGGAGAGAAGGGGAGGAGAAGGGCCAGGAAGGGGAGGAGGAAGGGGACAGGGGAGAGAGAAGAATAGGAGAGGTGGGGAAGGAAGGAAGGAAGGAAGGAAAGGAGGAGAGGAGCAGTGAATAAGGGGGAGGAGTTGGGGTTTAGGATAAGGGGAGACAGAATGACGTTGATGTCGTATACCTGGTCAAACGAAGCTCGACAATCTCTTTAAAGCAAGACTTATGAAAGCAAGGTTTAAATCTGTGAATCCTCCCCAGACATTCTTCGCGTACGAGTTCATTAAGGCCATACGCATGGGTCCCTGTAACCATAACAACACCCAAAGATATACACATAGATGACGCGTCCTTTGGATCGCAGGCCAACGTCACCACCATATCGGAGAGGTCAAGGGAGCCAGAGTCCTTCTCAATCAACGTCTCGGTGCTTTTTATCCAGAACAACCACAGCTTCTCTCTTAAGTTGTATTAGTCTACAGGAGTGTCTTGCCCTCCCCAACATGGCGGCCACGTTGACACGTGGCAACAACAGGATGCAGCACCCGCTGCAGCGTCCATGTTGGTGCATCGCCCGGACAACGGCTCCGTGTCACATCGTTGTATGCGTGACAACGGGAGGGGCATACCAGCATTTCTTCCCGCCTGAGGAGCGTCATAACATCCCGCCTTCTTCCCCGTGGTTGGTTGAAACTCTCCTGTCACTCAAGTTGGGGGGGGGGGGGGGGTAGTCATTCTGAAGAGCCCAAGGGCCCCAAGGACACAGCGCCTGTAGGAGACGTCCTCATGTCCGCTGAGGGGCCCCAGGAGGACTGGGCGCCAGGGTCATCATGAGTAGAGCTGTTCCGCTAATGATGCTAGTATCGGAAATTCCTCCGATACTGCCTAAAATGCTTTAATCGGGTATCGGCGAGTACGCAAGTTTATGCGCCGACATACCATCACGTCAAGCTCATTTATTACACAGGCAGAGAACATCACACACACACTAGTGTTGTGCCGCGTTCGTTAACGGTCAGAGGTGGGATGTCGGATTAGGAAACACGTCCTCTCCCGCCCACGTGCGTTCGAGCTACCAAGTTGGAAAAAACATGGATGCTTAGCTTACATCAGAGGCTAGCTTATGCCAGAGGCTCGCATACATCACAGGCAAGCTTCCATCACAGGCTAGCTTACATCAGAGGCTAGCTTACACCAGAGGCTAGCATACATCACAGGCCAGCTTCCATCACAGGCTAGCTTCCATCACAGGCTAGCTTACGTCAGAGGCTAGCTAAGGTAACAGGCTCGCTTAGGTCACAGGCTAGCTTACATACCACGCAAAGCTAACATCAGCTGTTGGCTACCATCTTTTGGGGCTAAAACCATAGATCGGCTAATGTCCCAGGCTAGCCAGGACCACATTGTGTTCAGTGTGGTAGCACCGCTACCTCCTGTCACACTACAGCCTTGCCACACTTGTGTGTATATATGATTTATGTTAATCAAAGGGTGGGATGTGGGTGTTTGCGTGTGTGTGTGTGTGTGTGTGTGTGCATGTGTGTGTGTGTGTGTGTGTGTGTGTGTGTGTGTGTGTGTGTGTGTGTGTGTGTGTGTGTGTGTGTGTGTGTGTGTGTGTGTGTAGTGGCATCATTACCTGTCATATATGGCCCCAACCTCTGCATTGTGCACACTCTCCCTGTGTGTTCAATCACAACGTGTTATGTTATACAGTGTCACATGTACCATAACCCTAACCCTAACCCCAGCAGAGTCTGAGAACTTGAACCCCATTACAGGAGTACAACCCTAACCCATTATAGCCACATTATTCCTGACCGTAACCCTCGCCCAGCTGTGCTCTGTTCTCTATTCGTCTAGCCTGGCAGGGTGGTCCAGCTCTGCTCTCTATTGGTCTGGCCTGGCAGGGTGGTCCAGCTCTGCTCTCTATTGTTCTGGACTAGCAGGGTGGTCCAGCTCTGCTCTCTATTGGTCTGGCCTGGCAGTGTGGTCCAGCTCTGCTCTCTATTGGTCTGGTCTAGCAGGGTGGTCCAGCTCTGTTCTCTATTGGTCATTCTTTCAGGTGTAGATAATATGACTAGTTAAAGATCTTTTAGTACGGACGAATTGTGTAAATGTAAAGTGTTCTCAAATACTAACAAAAGGTACCACACTTTAAACCTAAACGCAAGCTGAATCCGCAGAGCTTTGTCAAACACAAGGCATTAGTGTGACTGCATGTAGCTCTTTTTTTCTCCTTCCACGGCCTGTTTTCAGGTCGGCGCTACGATGAGCTAGCCCCCATTAGCATGTGCTAGCTCCCGTTAGCATGAGCTAGCTCCCGTTCCTCCAGACGACCAGGTGTGCCTTCAGTGAGGTTCAGCAGAGCTCCGCCCTCCCCCACCCATAGGGGTGGAGAAGGCCCACAGGAAGAGGCGTGGCAGATTGTTTTAAGGTGACGATTGTGAGAGTGTGATTGGCCATTATAAGCCCTTTTGAATAATCGTCCTCTTCTGACATCACAAGTGGGCGTGGCCACCAAGACGTATGACGGATAGATGAGCAACGTCTGCTGCAGTCCACTGGGTAGACTGGACACGCCCGCCCACTTGTGACATCAGAAGAGGCCGGTTTTCAATACGGCTTGTAACGGCTAATCACACTCACACCTGGTGGCATAATAGGTCACCTTTAAGTGCTAAGGAACAGCAAAGCATTAGCCGAATAGTGTGCGTGAAGATTGTTAGCGGGTAAAATCGACAGGCTGGTAATTAGAGAAGCAGAGCTATGCCTTTTTGCATCGATCTCAGCGTGGATCAACGAGCTGTGATGTTAGGGTGAAGGATCGTGTTCTGCTGCTCGTCAGACAGGAACCTGAGGTGTCAAGAGGAGGAGATATATCAATGGGCTAACTTAGCCTAGCTTACCAATAGTCTCATGAGTGTGCGCATGAATTTGTGTGTGTTGAAGTAGACGTCTACAGAGGTTGTGGTAAGAGGCCAGTGTGTGTGTGTGTGTGTGTGTGTGTGTGTGTGTGTGTGTGTGTGTGTGTGTGTGTGAGGGATGTGTCGGTCGCGACAACGTTCGTTACAACGAACGAATCCCGAACGTGAACGACAAGAACTGGTTCCCCAAAACAAGAAGAACTGGTTCTTTGATTTTTTTTTTTAACATCAACCAAACATATGGTCACGTAAATAAAATATA
>NC_079433.1:2397421-2459921 GCF_026213295.1 Gadus chalcogrammus | reverse complement strand
AGTTTGCTGTTTGGCTCATAAACAAAACAACACGTTTGGCAGCTCAGTCAACGTCCAGTAAAATATACATATTAATATCCGGCAGACTAACATGTGGTTTCCTTACATGCATATCAGTAGCATTAAGGCTTATTGGGGGAATTTCGTGAAATGCACTGAAGGGCTACGGGTGCTGCTCACCTCTGCTGTCTCCCATGGTGGACACACTGTTGCCTCACGGCCAGACCAAGCTACCCGTCCGACGTCACTCTTCGGCGGCCCGCCACCAAACTCTAGACCGCGGACTGAGGCCCGGGCCGGGGGAGTTTTGGCTAACCAAAGACGGGGGGCTAAAACGGGAGACACAACGGAGGTGGCGGTGGGGGACAAAGTACACAACAGTCAACAACCGAAACACAAACACACCACTTTCGCTAAACGTGCCACTTACGTAACGCTAGGCACGGCTTGTAAACACCGTTCCGACAACGACCGAGCCTAGCGGACCTACTGCGCGTCTCCACGGCGCAGACCCACGGCGGTCCGCGTCCAGCTTGAGCGCAGACACATGTCTCACGCGCGGACGCACGTCCGCGCTCGAGACATTTGACTTCGCTCGAGCGGGACGCGGACACATGTCTCGAGCGCGGGCAAGACATGTCCGCGATGCGTTCGAGCTGGACACCGACATGTGTCCGCGCTCGAGACATATCCGCGTCCCGCTCGAGCTGGACGCGGACATGTGTCCGGGCTCGAGACATGTCCGCGTCCCGCTCGAACCATCCGCCCGTCGCTTTAACTCAACGTCCAGGCTGCTAAGGCTAATACGGGCAGCGATCAGCTCGCATGCATCTCAAAGCAAAAGTAACCCAACGTATGTTGTCTATAACGCCGTTGTTACCGCCGAGCCGCGCTGGCGACGCACCGTTAGACGGACGCGGCTAGAAGTTCGTACACGGATGTATAGGCATGTAAACACTGACTACTAACGTTTTGACGGCCACGATTCTTCGCATGAAATTATGTGGTGACTAGGCCCCGTGTGCGCTTGCGTGTGTGTGTGTGTGTGTGTGTGTGTGTGTGTGTGTGTGTGTGTGTGTGTGTGTGTGTGTGTGTGTGTGTGTGTGTGTGTGCCTGCCTGCCTGCCTGCCTGCCTGCCTGCGTGCGTGCGTGCGTGCGTGCGTGCGTGCGTGCGTGCGTGTGTGGCCCCCTCCCTTCCATGCAACTATGAAAACATAATGTGTCTCGGGATTTTTCTGCAATTGCAACATGGGTCTGAGAATGACTTGCCGAGTCGCTGAGAAACAAGGAGGTCAAGGGGTCGCCCCATGTGAGTCACCTCATGTGACTCATCCATTCAAATTCAGGGCATTTAGCAGAAGCTTTTATCCAAAGTGACTTACAATAAGTACACATGTCAGATTAAAGAGGGACAACAATATATCGCTGTCGTAGCATTAAGGATGTTCATAGAAATAAGTGCCAATCATCGCATTAACTTCCTCTATTTAATAATAATTTATCTGACCTATTTATCCAAATTGTCGACAATAACCATAAACACCTGTCTTTAATGCGCGAGAAAGGTTTGAGGGCTAAGCGGACAAAGGCATCGAGAGGGCTTTCATGACAAGACTCTGTGACTGAGTGTTTCTGTAACAGGGGTTGGGTGTGTACCTAGTGTTTGGTTGCATAAGATATTTGATTATTTTATATCCTTCTCCTCAGCCCGGTCCCAAATGGTTCATTCCAGTCCCGGTATCAGTGGTTCTCCAATGAGGGGTACGCCTACCCCTAAGGGGTACCTCAGTACTGCAGGGGTAACAAAATAACCCTGCAAAATAACCAAGTTTAAAATCTGAAAGCTAGACAATAGAAAAATCGAAAAAACAGACAATAGGTTGGAACGTAAATCTGTAAACATGGAGAAAGGTCAGTCTGTGAAAAAGTAGTCATAATTTTCCGGAAGAATATATTTGAATGGGATCCACCTCTATCTGCTCTGACCCGCCCCTGGAGGGGGTCACCTCTACCTGCTCTGACCCTCCCCAGGAGGGGGTCCCCTCTATCTGCTCTGACCCTCCCCTGGAGGGGGTCACCTCTACCTGCTCTGACCCTCCCCAGGAGGGGGTCCCCTCTATCTGCTCTGACCCAGGAGGGGGTCCCCTCTATCTGCTCTCACCCTCCCCTGGCGATGTGATCCTTTTGATGAAGCACAGGCCCATGTTTCTCACTAAATTGTGTGTATTTGCACCCTTTCAACGTTCAGGTTTACGCTGCCAACTAAAATAAACATAAAGTATAAAAAAAGTATTCATGTAAATGTTGTTGTTTTTTTGTGCCGTTGAAGGCGTTACTCCGTTGAAATGATATCGTAGAGGGGCCATGATATTGAGGAGAGGTTTGAGAATCACAGCCCTGATGGCCCTGACTGAAGTAGCCTACAAGGAGGAAGCTGGAGCTCACATCCCGTCGAGCGATGGTTAAGTCGGTTAACTGTTAAACCTGCAATCATATTACTCGGAATACAAATATTATTATCCGTCTGACCTTGAAGCCTGATGTGTGTTGCTGATAGTCACATGACCTAAAGAACAGTATCAGGGGCGGGGGGAGTGTGGTACACTGTGTGGTACCTGGCTCAGGTGGGTATTAAGGAGATTGCCGCAGGTGTAGAAGTCGTCCCTCAGAATGGCCTCCTCAGCTCTGCTCTCGTTTCTCCTGCTGCTCTCTCTCTCAGGGATCCTCGCCCAAAGTAAGCCCGGAAACGACTCCACACACATTCAGACCTCACTCCCCACGCCCGTTGGGTTCAATGTGACGATAGGTCATACATGTTTTGTCTTTACCTGTCTTTGTCTTAAGTACCTGAATATTGACTGTGACACACTGTTTAGGACTTGAAGATGTAAAGTACTGTTTTCTAAAGGGTTGCCATGTTTTGAGTTGAGTAGAGAATAATGGTACTTTGTTTGCAAACAAAGTAGCCACTCATTGTCCACAACATGGCGCCCTCCTGTGAGTTTGGTCTTTAAAGAACCACCAATTGTGACCAGATGGAGGCCAGCTGCCCTTCAACCTGGTGGTGGTGAACAACCAACCCAACAGCAAACCAATGATGTACTCCGCACATGCCCCGCCCGGAGGTGTTCTGATCGGGGCCATGACCAAGCTCGCCAAGGCAACCAACTCACACTTTAGGTAAGTCACGATTGATTGGTTGAACATGTTTGTGTTCGTATTGAGCATCACTCCAAAGTCTAAGCCAGAGAAATTCAGGATGGATTAATTAATGCCCAATAACAAACTCCCTGAGGGGATCAGTCGAGCTTGATTGATTGATGGATTTAGTTTGACCATTCTTGACACAAAAATATGAAACAACAACCTGTGCCATACATTATATCAATAAAGATAGTCAGGGATGACACAGTAAAGCCGTAAGGCTTATTTCCAATGTGGTCCTTATAGGGCAGGAGACAGGGACAAGTGGCAGCATATCATACATACATCAGACATGTATCATTCATACATGCATACATACATACATCATTCATAAGACACATAAAAACATAAATTACTGTTTCAAATACACATGACAAATACAAATTGCCAACAGTCTAAGATTGGTGTCCAAACCATTTTTTAGACACCAACACATCTCCACATCACCTGTGTCCCACATCCTTTTAACAGACAAGTGGTTTGGTTTCATCTTCAATTGAATGAAAGCAGGCTGGTGTTTCTCCCCTGTGGTATGTTTGTTCAGAGCAAAGATGTTGAGTGAAAGGTTTACATAAAGCCTTTGTGACGGACAACGCAAATTAGCCTGACTGCAGTGGTTTGGAAGGTGTTTCATGAAAGCAGTCCCCTGCTTTTAGCCCCGCCTGTCCTATGTAATTCACTAAATGTGTTTCCTTGCAGCTTCACCTCCTCAAAGAACGTTGACTACGGAGCGTTCCTGGTGAGCGTCAACGGTTTGTCTGGGAACGACCAAGACCGGACATACTGGGAGCTGCTGATTAAGGGAGCAAACAAAGTCCTTATCACAGCTGATGTTGGTAGGTGTGTGCGTGTGTGTATAAGGTTTATCTTTTATCTTGCTATGAAACATAAACCTTGAATCATGTGTGTGTTGCAGGCATCAGCTGTTACATTCCTCAAGCCAATGAGACGGTTATACTGAATTATACAAAGTGGTAGACAGAGATCCCCTCTCTGGATTACTAGCAGCCTATTCCATGCAGAAAACAGGATCCTGGAAACAATAATCAATAATCAGTTGATTCACTTGATGCCTATTATCAAGACAACTGGCCTCTGGCACAAATCGTGCCTTAGATTGGATTAACAAAGACTACTGCCGAGGGAAGCACCTGAAAGATTCTCTCAAAGTCATCATGAATAAAACAAATTTTCCTCCACGCCTTTGCAGATTATTTTGAATGTTATTTTCTTGTGTTGTGTTACGTTATTTGTCTGTTCCATGGAAAGCTGCCACATGTAAATACTAGCAACAAAAAATGAATCAATCAAATCCATCAACCAAAATGGTCAGAGGTATAACGAAGTACAAAGGTAAAACTTTAAGATACAAATTAATGACCTGTGGCTGCTTGATTGAGACAAGGTCGACTTTGTTGCAATAACGGACTTCTGTTGATACTTCTGCTTGTGAGCAGAAGTATCAACAGGGTTATTTCAAAACGGTGAGGGTAAGCGGGAGGACGAATGTCCAATCTGCTAATTATTGACATGTATCCTCGTGGTGGCGAGATGGAGGGGGGGGGGGGGGGGGCCAAAAACCCGGGAGTCTGCACTTTCAGTTTTGCCTCTCGCTTAAAGGTCCCATGGCATGCCACCAGGCATCAACTGTGTTAATGTCTCTCTCTCCCTCCCTCCTCCCTCCCCCTCCCCCTCTCTCTCTACCTCCCTCCCTCCCCCCTCCCTCTCTCCATGTCGGACATCGCCGCCCTGTGTCATTTTGTGCTCTTTGCTGATTGGCCGTTCTCCTACCTGGAGACGATAACAGACTGTTGCGAGCAGAAGTATCAAGGGGGTTCAATCAAAAACGGTGACAGCAAGCGGGAGGGTGAGTGCCCAACGTAATGTCCTCCTGGTCTGGGGTCAGTTTCCTGCAGTGTTGCAAGATTGGACCGGAAGTCTGGCCAAATCTGACAACACTGGTCTCCTGTGAGGCCTTCTGGGGTGAACTGGAGGCTGGGAGGACGACCAAAGGAACAGATGTGAGACACGGTGGGCAGCACACACAGCAGCTCGCCCTCTCCCAGTGTCTCCACCCTCATACTGGGTTCCTCCTCAGGGCTACTGGCCGCTTACCGTACTAGGGGGAATTGGCCACCATCCTTCCTCGAGGGGGGAGGTTCTCTCTGCCTCTCTCTCTCTGGTTGCCTCACGGCCGGCAGGGGGGTTCCCATTGGTTCCATCGGTAACCAGGTAGAGGCTGTGCTTAATAACACAGGTTGTCAACAACTTGTCCCAGTGTCTTTTTTGGAGGGCCTTTGTCCAAGGTACTGATCTTCAGCCCCCCCTGTGGAGGGCCTTCGGTGAAGACGTGGGGAACCTCAGGGCTCCATGTCTTGAATCACACGTCTTCAAGACGTGGGGAACCTCAGGGCTCCGTGCTTGAACCACACGTCTTCAAGACGTGGGGAACCTCAGGGCTCCGTGCTTGAACCACACGTCTTCAAGGTTACTGGAACAGCATTCTATCCCCTTCGAGGCATCAATGCTACCTCAATGTAGCTTCCTAATGTGCGGCTCGGTGATGTCATCTATTGGTGGTGTTTTGAAACGCTATAATGCAGCAGGTCAGTTCTGTTGTGTGTTATAAGCATAACTTCAATGAGTAATACTTTGCTTATCTAACAAGTATCACTCAGTATAGGATTTCAGGAGGTGTATATTGTGTTTGATATGTTTTTATTCATATTACGATGAATGTATTGTACCCCTCTTGACATTCAGTTTTATAAATGTATTTGTTGTATTTATTTGATCGTATTATAATTGTTCAGAGGCAGGATGTAGACCAGAGGCAGGATGAGGTTTATACACTCGAAGTTTTTAATCCAAAAAATTATTATGGAACAAAAAAACAAGCAACGCCATTTTGAGATGTGAATTGTCCGGGTTCCAAAGCCTGGGCCTTATTTACAAAGCTGCCATCTTGGTTCCAAACAGGAGCATGAATACTGCTGAAGTTAGAACCAAGATGGCCGCCAGGGGCATAAGGTCCATACTCTCCCAGTGAGAGCGATCCAAAGAAGGGACCTCTGTCTAATAAGTGGTGTAGTTCAGCATCACCTTCTCCCTGGCCTGAGGAATGTAACAGCTGATCCCTGCAACACACACAACATTCAAGTCTTATAATTCATAGGAAGTTGGAAGATCCTATATCATAGATGCACACTCACACACACACACACACACACACACACACACACACACACACACACACACACACACACACACACACCACACACCACACACACAAACACACACACACCAACACACACACAAACCTACCAACATCAGGTCTGATAATGGTGTTGGTGTCTTTCTGAACCAGCAGCTCCCAGTATGTCCGGTCTTGGTCGTTCCCAAACAAACCGTTGACGCTCACCAGGAACGCTCCGTAGTCTACGTTCTTTGAGGAGGTGAAGCTGCAAGGAAACAAATTTAGTGGACAACATAGGACAGATGGGGCTAAAGGTAGGGGACTGAAGCACCTTCCAAACCACTGCAGTCAGGGAAGAGTTTGGCTTATTTGCACTGTCTCTCACAATCCTTGACTTGAACTGGACCCAAAGCATGCTCAACTTCTTTGCGGAAAAAACACCAAAAAATGTGCATACGTCTGCTTTAATATCATCTCTAAGTTAGATCTTTTTTTTTATGGATTTCCAAAGATAGTGTGTTGCAAGTCTGACCAGACGAAAGCCGTTATTGGGCATTCCTCCATCCTCTTAGTCTCTGGTGAGGACTTGGACTAACTCTAAAGCATACAAAGAGAACAGAGAAACATGACTTACTTGAAGTCTGGGTTGGAGTTGTTGAGTCTGTCCATGGCCCCAAACAGAACCCCTCTGTATTTCACCTCCAGGTGGAAGTACACCTGATCTGCAGCTGGTCACAGTGGGTGGTTCTTAAAGACTAAATTCACCAAAGAAAGGTGCCATGTTGTGGACAAAGAATGGCTACTTTGTTTTGTGTTCAGTGAGGTTTTAAAACCACGTACCACGATATTCTACTCAACTCAAAACATGTCGCCCCTTTAGAAAGCAGTACTCGACTAGTCAAATCCAAAACATTGTATCGCAGTCAATATTCTGGTACTTTAGACTATCACACTTAAGGACAAAAGTTAGTATAGTTATTAAAACTAAAAATTGGTTTGCTCTCGCTAATAGCAAACTAATATGACCTGTTGTCACATTGAACCCAACGGGTGTGTGATGAGAGAGGTGTGTATGTGTGTGGAGGTCGTTCTTACTTTGAGCGAGGATCCCTGAGAGAGAGAGCAGCAGGAGAGAAGAGAGCAGAGCTGAGGAGGCCATTCTGACGGATGACTTCAAATACCACTCTCAGACCCACCTGTGCCAACCTTATACCCGACTGTGCCCGCTGACCCGCCCCTCCCTGCAGCTTGCACCACTTCCTTATAATGTTCTGTAGGTCATGTGTCTATTATCAATTTGCAACACACATCAAGCTTCCCCCCTCGTAGCTTGCTACACCTCAGACACTGTTCGGAAGCCAAGTGATATCCTCTGACATCCGAGCCCCGCAACAGATACACCAACCTGCACAACCAGAAAGATGCCATGAACGTCTTCTTACTGAAACACCTCTTGTTCAGCTTTTCCTGGACTTCCTCATCGTCTTAAAAGTATGGTTGAAAAGGTAGTATGTCGATGTTAGGGATGTTTTGCGAAGAGTAAAAACCAAAATATCCCTGCAGTACTGCATGTACCCCTAGGGGTAGGCGTACCCCTACCCCTAGGGGAAGGGGTAGTTAATGCACCTCTGTGTTGTAACTGGCATTGATGCACAAGCCTATAGGTATGTAATGCTTAAAACGAAATAATTGACCTGGGGACCTGGTTTTGCTTTTGTAATTTGTTTTGGTTCAGTGCATTAAGCTGAATGCCATTTTGAGTCTTTTCTGTATGGCTTGACTGTTATTCAAAATAAATGAAACTGCAAATTTAGAATAGGGAACATGTTTTAGTTAATAAGACTTGATTTAATAGTTAATACAGGTAATATTGCCACTTGTAATTTTGCGTTGTGTTCCATAAGAATATAATAACTAATGATAACCATAGCTATATAATTACTAATTCATAGTTATGAAGAGGGAATGACTGTTCTTGTGCTATTGCCCCTTTACAAGGCCCTGATAATGCCTTAGTTAGCCTTGTTACTCATATCCAATAACGGCTTTATTTACGGTAATTAAACAATAATTAGGAGGTTATATTGGGTGAAATCTTAATTAATGGAGTAGTAAGGGTAAAATAAGGTTATACAGAATATGGTATAAATATGTGTCTAATAATTACTAATAAAAGGCTAGTATGTTACTAATAGGCATAGGCCTATTAATAAACACATGCCAAATATGTGTACCTCAATATATACCTTAAATTATACTTTTTTCTTATGAACTGATCCTTGAGGTCGATTTCTTATTTGACAAACGTTGATCCAATATACACTAAAAGGGGATGTTAAGAGTTTTGCGCTGTTCATTTATTCAAATTCTTCCACCCGTTTCAGACAGACAGACGGACGGACGGACGGACACGGACAGACGGACAGACGGACAGACACGACGGACAACAGACAACGACAGACACGACAGACAGAGACAGACAGACAGACAGACAGACAGACAGACAGACAGACAGACAGACAGACAGACAGACAGACAGACAGACAGACAGACAGACAGACAGACAGACAGACAGACGCAGCACACACACTCACAGTGACCAGCCCACACTGCCTGCCCTCCTATCTATTTTCATTCTAAGAACACAAACACCGATCACCACATATATTTATATAGTTATTATTAAAATGTTTATTAATAGTTGTTGTTAATATAGTTATTAATAGCTATTATTACTATAGTTATTAACCGTTTGTGCCTGTTTTCATTGAAAACGTTTTGCAAAGCTTGGGTCATTGTGTCAAAACTCAACACACAAGCAAATCAGCAAGTAATATACCATTCACATTAGGGCTGTAACGTTTTATTTCAACAACACTTATGTAACAATTAACTTAATATACCATTTAATAACAAATAATTTGGAACAGTGGACAGATTTTAACAGAAAGAATACTATTAAAGCATAGCAAAGGAGGATGCTTGCATGTAGGCAAAAACCCTCAACTAGTTTTGTGGTTTAGGCTTATGGATTTGGAAACATTATTGTCAAATAAATAATAGCAATTTGAATACTTTGGTAGCACTAACCCGCGTTCTCGCTAGAAAAAACAGTGCCGGTCAAAGTGACCTGCATAGGTTTCGTTTTCCGTCAAATATCCTATTATCGCTATGTAGCTTAAATAATGACTTAATCAGGTAGTATAAAATGCAACATGCTTAATAGCCTAACTTTCAAATAGATGGGAAAAAAATAGTGCTGTCAGTTAAACGCGTTATTAACGGCGTTAACGCAAACCAATTTTACGGCGTAAAAAAAAATATCGCGCAATTTATTATTTAATTATTTTTCTTTGGGCTCAAAACAAAGAAGCAGTAGCCTGACTGCTATGTTCAAGGCAGTATGTTTGTATGTCCATCGTTTAGGCTTTTTTTTGTATCGTCCTGTTTTGATCAGAATATGCCAATGTTGTTATCAACAAAAAAAGATTTGCACAAGGCAAGCAGATCCACTTCTCCAAAGAAATCAAGGGATATTTAGCATAGAAAAAAGATTTGCGATTAATTGCGATTACTCACGATTAATCGTGAGTTAACTATGACATTAATGCGATTTATCGCGATTAAATATTTTAATCGCTTGACAGCACTAGAAAAAACATGAACGTCAGATTCGCAATAACGAGGTGTTACGAGTAGCGTATGTGGGTGGGCGAGAATGGCAGTGTGAGTGTGTGTGAGTGACGTCAGCGAGTGAGTGGACGAGCGAGGAGAGCGAGCGGTAGTGTGTGTGTCTAGTGAAGAAACGAACGAGTCCGGTACCCATCCTGTCAATAATCGGTGGCCGCTTCATTCCAACCTATAAGCAGACCAACTGCCGGTCAAAGCACACAAATCACTAGAGACAGGGATCACACAGGCTATTTTTGCGCGCTTGGGGCGATAAATGTCGTTCATATCGCATATGAGAATTTCGCAGGCTGTGGAGAAATTCAATCCTCCATAGCCACTGAGAGCTGTCATCACAGAGAGGGCATCTCGTCACAGACTTACGGTATCGATAAGAGGGGGCGGTGTCAGCAGGCTATTATTTAGACAGATTATTAGCAAATTTCAATCTGACAATTTGATCGGAGAGTTAGAAAGGGCGTATCGCGCTTCTGCCTTCTCGCACTGCGTGACAGGTTTGTGGCTTTGAGTATCGCGATTTCGGTTTCGATACGCGTATCGTCACAGCCCTAATTTGGGATGATAATGTAGTGCATTAAGCTATACCTGTTTACAAAGGTTAAGGACTGTTTAGCCCTGAATTTTCATTGCAATTTGCAAAGTTTTTACAGAGAAATAAAACTCTCTTCAGACACAAATAATTGTCATCTTGTTTAATACGTCTATGATGCTGAAACGGGAGCTTAACGCCTCGTGCCCACTGCACCGTCAGTCAATGGACGTCGGAAGGCGTGGCTGGAGGATGGGGGATTTTTCCAGGGTCGTCAGAGCCTGAGTAGTGTCACAGTGCTTCAATTTGTATCTAAAGTATAATGACACAGTATACATCCATTCATGTGTGGCGACATGATTTTTTTAATTTTTACACTTTAATTTGTAAAGGTGTTGCATTAATTAAACAAAACTAGTTTGAGATTGATATCCCCTTGTCTTTAATTGTCGCGCCGCGTCCTGCTACGCGGTCCACTACCTCCATCTAGTGGCTACCTGACGTCAGTGGTCCTTCTCCTGACACACCAGTCTACAATCTTCAATCACCATTCCCTACTTTAGCCGGGGATCTCCTACCAGCCGGCGCCAGTTCGTCGTTACCAGTGGCGATTTTGGTTTGGAAACTCTGGTGGGGCCCATGCAGGAAAATATTATAACGCAATCCAGAAATACCACATATTACTACCATCACAAAAAAAACAGTAGCAAGTGACAGAGGGGACCAAAATTGCAGCTGAATAATGCCATCACTCAAACGCGAATCTGACGACATATATTAGGCTATTATAGCAATAGCACCACCAAATGGCAGCGTTCAAGATCTCACAATATCAAAACTCAAGAAAACAACAACGTGGCAACAATAAAAACACAACGGCGCACACCCTTTACACAGCAATCAATATACAAAGCCACCACTCACAATATACCAAAAAAGAAGAGTATGGTTTAAGTTGCATTAAGTTTGCAGGCCACCATACTGTACAATTAACAATGAATCTAGCCTGATAGAGTGGTTGCCTATTCAGACCTGGATAATCCTGGGTGAAAATTTAAGTAAGTTTGGGCTAAGATGGTAATTACCTGTGCTTTAAAGGGACTCTTACCTTTGTTGCATTTTTACACTTTTTTTGGATAAGGTTAAATTGGTATTAATAAGGTAATAACACTCTAATATGCAAGACAGACCCACCAGGAGTAAAAACAAACATTTATTTTACTCTCATAATATTTAGTGAAAACTTCAACCAATAAAATTCTTCGGACCGAATGACCTTATTGGCCGACAGACCTGTCTGTTTGCTGCATGGATATATAAGGTTTTCCGTCTGCTTCTTGTGGCGCATTCGGGCCCGCGTCATCAAGGCGCGTCCTCAACTAGAGGGTTTGTTTTGATTCCACGGCAGACAGTCGAGTAGCGACCGTAGCGACTGACGATGGCAGACCAAAGTGGTCCACGGCGTACTGAAACTGCACCATTCAGTCCGATTAGGGGACTCATCTCGGACTCAGACTCACAGAGTTACCCTCCTCTGGAGCCTCAGGAAGACCTCCAGACTGTTGGCCACCAACTGCACCATTCAGTCCGACAAGGGGACCCGATTCGGCCTCAGAAGCCAAGTGGTCCCGCTCCCCTGGATGATTCTCAGGACCTCCAGACCGTTGGCAACCAACCGCACCACTCAGTCCGATTAGGGGACCCATTTCGGACTCAGACGCGACGTTGTCCCGCTACTCTGGAGCTACTGGAAGACCTCCAGACCGTTGGCACCCAACCGCACCACTCAGTCCGATTACGGGACCCATTTCGGACTCAGACGCGACGTTGTCCCGCTACTCTGGAGCTACAGGAAGACCTCCAGAACGTTGGCACCCAACCGCACCACTCAGTCCGATTACGGGACCCATTTCGGACTCAGACGCGACGTTGTCCCGCTACTCTGGAGCTACAGGAAGACCTCCAGAACGTTGGCACCCAACCGCACCACTCAGTCTTATTACAGGACCCATTTCGGACTCAGACGCGTCTTCTTCGGACTTCTTGTTTACTAGACCCCTGGTAGATATTATGACCCCTGGGAGTCTAAACATAACCCATGGGAGTCTAAACATAACCCATGGGAGTCTAGAACTTTTGTACTGTAGCGACCCTGGGACAGTTAAATAGTTTGTGTGTTATGTGTTACATTATATTTCGTTGTCCGCTATGCCAGTTGTTCTATGTGTATGTATTGTAATGTTCTTCTTGTCAATCAGCGTGGGGGCGAATCATTAGGTCAGCTGGGGGAGGGCCTTGGAAGAACAGGAGGGTGGGGGCCTGCACGCGAGTGAGACCGTGTTGGGGGTTGCCGGGGTAACTGGGGTTTGTTTTGTGTCGGTTTTCTGCCGTTGGTTACAATGTTACGGGTTTCAGTGACCTGGTTTTGGTTCATTAAAACTACCTTCAACTACTAATGACTCGACATCATTATGTCACCGGCGAGGTCGTTACAGTACTCAGTTTACAGTACTCAAAATAACGCTTAGTTTTGTACGCTTAGGGGGTGGGGCATTGGAGGAAGGCGGGATGATTTGAATGTGCTGTAATTCTCAAATGCAACAAAGGTCAGAGTCCCTTTAAGGACAGTGCTGCCTGGTCTCCTTTGTGTGGCTGAGGTGAAACACAAGCATTTTTTTCCGCTTGAACAACTCCTGGTTGAACGATCTATTCTTGTCCTTTCCCTCTTGAATAATGATTAAATCCGTCGGGCGATGTGGTCCCAAACGTTTTATCTCCAACTTCTGTTCAAATGCTAAATCTCACATGAGACAGATACTCAACACGATTCATCATTTAGAATGAAACGTCCATTTGTTGTTATTTACTGTAACAGTAACTGTAACTGTAACAGTAACGACGTTAGCCAGCTAGCAAGATCTGATCGGCTCCCGCCGTAAACCCCGCCCTTTCTACAAATCAGCCAATGAGAAGAGCTTTGGGGCACTAAACTTCTGGCCCCACCGCCGAAACAGAAGCGGGCGCTGCGCACGCGCTTGCTCGCGCAACAGCACCAGTTTTCTACACTGCAGCAGACAGGGCCATAGACATCATATAGTGGTATATATACCACATATACCCTAACCCTATATGATGTCTATGGACAGGGCCATCTCGGCTGTGCCCCGCCGAGCGGAAGCGGAACAGACGAGACGGAGCAACGAACTATTTCACACACAACTACTACACTACAACAATTGCGTTCATCAAATTAAAACTGCGGACATGTAATTAATTATTAACAATTAATGTATTATTAACTTATGCTCAATGACATTTTGGAAAAAAAAAAAAAAGTATAATCGTGCCCTGCACGGCAGCGTTCTCTGGTGGGGCCGTGCCCCACTGGCCCCTAATGCAAAGACGCCACTGGTCGTTACGTCTGCCTAGTAAGTATCGGACCTACAAGCATTCTTGAATATCTGTCTCTAGCCTGACCCCTTGGTAACCATCTCTCCTCCACTCTAGTTCTCCCCCTGCCACCGAACCCCTGCCTGCCTGACTACCCGCCTGTCGTCGAGTCCTTGCCTGCCTGACTGCCTGCCCGTTACCGGACCCCTGCCTGCCTGACTACCCGCCTGTCGTCGAGTCCTTGCCTGCCTGACTGCCTGCCTGACTACCCGCCCGCCTACAAATAAATCCCGTTCCCTTTACCCCGTCTCTGCCTTCCTGTGTCCAGCACTTGGGTCCCCACGTTCTGTTCCATAACATTTAATCATCAAAATCCTATAAACATTTGTTTTGTACAAGCGTGCAAGAGAGGTAGGGCCATAAAAAAAAAAAAATTCCAGGGTGTAACTAAGTACAAAACAATGTGCCATTTCCCATTTATTTTATCCGTTTCATTGTGGAGAAACTGTGTTCCCAAGCGGCTTTGCTTACAGCAGGCATCTCCAAACAGCGGACGCGGACCGGGTCCCGACCAAGTGACGGTGCTATCCATGACCCATTTAAATAATGCAGGTTTTTTTGTGTTTATTTATGTTTTTTTTAATGTTTTTTTTATATTTCACTATGCAAAGCATGCTTATGTTAATAAAGACATTTCTCACTGAAATACAAATTGAAAGGCAGAATAGTCCGTAGTGCAGCATAAAAACAGCAAAAAGTAAAGATCTTCACATAGCGAAGATCATGCACTCACCGAACTCCCCCCCCCTCCCTCCGTCTGTCACGGCATGTGCGTAATAGCGTCGCTCAAAAAATAATAATCAAAACGTTTGTTTACCGTGAGAGCAATTTGGAAAATGGCTTGCTATAGAAAATTAAGATAGTTGACCACATACATGTTCATTCTCCCGCAAGGCAGAACTAAACCTTTGTTGTGTCTTTTATGTGTTGAAACTTATATTTATTTAAACTTATATAGGAATATTAAGCGGCATTACGAATCCAAACACAGATCATTCGAGGAAAAGTATCCCTAGAAGTTAGAAGTAAGAGCGCGGAAAATATCCGAGCAGAGAGCTCAGTATGAGTACGCGAGTTTCACACGAGTTTCACACAATCATTTTCAGGCCGGCAACGTGCAAACTAATGCTCATTTAAGATTGCATGGATTTTGGGGCCACATAAAAAACCTTTCAGTGACGCGACTGGGATGAACTGTGTGAAAAAATAAAGCAAATCCCAATGTCAGCTGCAACGACAATTAAGGAGATGCTGTCAAAGAGGGAGATCTAAAAACGGTTGTCTCGGTCACTACAGATGGGGTACCTGTTTTGCTTACTTGAAATGTAGGCCTAATGCACTTTGTCTTATTTGAAGTGTAGGCATAGTATACCTGTTCTGCTTACTTGACATGTAGGCCTTATGCACTTTTTATGTTTACTTGAAATGCAGGCCTAATGTACCTGTTTTGTTTACTTGAAAAGTTTACGTGTTTTACTTTGTCGTACTTGTTTTTCATGGTTAAAAGTAAGCTATTTGGAAATTGAAAATGAATACATCTGAAATTATAAGGAAATATCTTGTGTCGATTGTATTTGACAAAAGTAGGCTATTAGGACGTGGTAGGTTAGAGGTTCGGACCTTTCTTGGAAGGAATTTTTAGTAACTGGACCTTGTTAAATTTTAGTTGAAGACCCCTGGCTTACAGTAAGGGTTCTACTGTTGTTTCCTCATATCATGATAGCTGCTATTAGAAGAAAAAAAATGTAGGGGCATGCATTCGATTTTGTTGAATAACCATCCCACCCTCGATAACATGGGCAGATAGCCTACTACTCTTTACTCAAATGCATTTGTTATCCCAATGCAGCAGCAAAAATTGATGAAAATATGTTGTTAACATCACAACATCGTGTGGCTTGGACATATCAAGGATATTGACATTTGGATACTCGCTTCAGCTTCGATGAGTTTGCTTAGATCTGATTAAGTTTCTAAATATATCGAGACCAGACATTGACAAACTTCATTTTATCATCAGTGTGAGGAACTAAAGTAGCACGGTTATGTGCAAGAACAATAAGTCACTTACGAAATGAAATCGGTTTGCCTAGCTTTGACTCTTGCAACAGGAGAAATCGTGGCTCCCTTCTGCAAGAGTAGTCGTTGAACTCTCATTTACCGAGCAGCAGCATGTTGTTTGGGTGCGCCGCTCAAATTTACCCGTCTAAAATCAATAAATTCATAATTGCTTTATTTCGTCAGCACGGGGGGGCCACAGGGTGGGCCAAGGACATTTCTGCAGGGGCACTGGCCCCCGTAGGCCCCAATGTAGAACCGCCATTGATCACATGATGTGTCTTTTGTCCAAATCTATGTTAATGTTTGTAGATGAAAGAAAAAAAAATAAAGATGAAGAAACATTAATTACATTAATACTAATAAACAACCCGACACAATACAGATACACAAACACACATGCACACATTCTCACTCAGAAGCTATACAGCTAACTGGACAAACAGCGACCAAGTCCAAATGACATAATCTTTACACATGGAGGAGCGGAGAACAGAGTTACGTTAGAAATTATACACATAAATAGAAATCATAATGAGAACATTAATAAATGACACCTTTAGTTTTAAAAACTTTTGACTGCAAGAAGAGATGATGAATCAACGTAAGATATTTCACAACCATTGCAATGTCATCCGGGCTGGATGACTTTGGCAAATTCTGGTCAAAAACCACAATATGTTCACACCTGTTGGTACGCTTAGAGCACTAAGCGTACCAACACTGTGTGTGTGTGTGTGTGTGTTTGTGTGTGTGTGTGTGTGTGTGTGTGTGTGTGTGTGTGGTGTGTGTGTGTGTGTGTGTGTGTGTGTGTGTGTGTGTGTGTGTGTGTGTGTGTTTGCGTGCATGCGTGTTTTGGGAAGAATAATGTTTCATGGGAGGGTGTGTGTGTGTTATAGGGGTTGCAACCTACTTCAACTTTACTATTCCTCATTGCTGCTTTGAAAGGTCTTGCCACACCATTCCACTATAGAAACTATTATATGATATGTGTTCTGTCCTTCTATGTTAATTTTTGTAGGTAGTGAATAAAGATCGTAGAGAATAAGCAGTAAGCAAGAGTCTTCACCAATACTTACCCTTCATGCAGCAGTTGTCCATTCAACTCGGACTTCAGCTTCACACACCAATCAGAGTCATTTAAGCCCCATGGAAACATATATTGACGTGACATCTTCACAATAAAAGCCCCATGGAAACATATATTGACGTGACATCTTCACAATAAAAGTGGTGCCGCCAAAAAGAAGGCAACAAAAATACAGAAAAAATAATGAAGCAGAGGAAGAAATAATAATTACATTAAAAACAAGACAAAAAAACAGACAAATAGACGGACTGATTGACCGACAAAAGTTAAATAAACACACATACAAACATTGTCACTGAGAAGCTACACAGCTAACTGGACAGACAGCGACCCAGTCAAAAAGACATAATATTTACACATGAAGGATGGGAGAACAGAGTTATGTTTTTCATTTCATCATTTTGAGAACATCAATGAATAAGACCTTTATGTTTATAATATGGTAAACCTCTTGACCCTGGGTTTTATTTAATTTAATTGTTCAGCGTTAGGATGCAGACTCAAAGGCAGGTCGAGGTTTAAACACTTTTGACTGCAAGAAAAGATGAAGAAACAACGTAGGATATTTCACAAACACAGCAGAGTCATCAGGGCTGGATGACTAAGAAAGTAAGGATCAAGAAAGATGTATATCTGTGTAATGGTGTTGTAATAATTACTTAATATGCCGAGTTACTGGGCATATTGCAAAGTACCCTGGCACATTGCCTAGTAACTGGTCAGGGGTGGGTTATCCTCTTGCCCTCACAACGTCTTCCCTGAGGTTTTTCTATAAAAGCAGGGGCACCAAGAGCAGTAACCTCACCAACGAATCCCATCTCTGCAGAAGAACCCAACCAGTGAAGATCAACCTTCTAGACATGGCTGCAGGTAGGAGATACACAACCTCTCACTTTTAGGGTTAGGGTTAGCCATCGGGTTTTGGACAAACATTAAGAGTTTACTCATTTCTCAAACTATAGCTGGATTAGGCTTTATATGTCCACTACTTGTTCCTAATGCTTTTCCTTGTGCTGTTGAAGTGAGCTTTAAACTGGTGGTGGAGACTGCTGATGGCAACAAGAGAGCTGAATACAAACCTGCTTCGCACAGCTTCCAGAAACTCGGTTGGGCGTTGAATGAATATGAAGATTCAGTCTCAAACTTCAGGTTTGTTGTGTAGTCAAAATGTGTTGGCACCTATTATGTCCTCAATCCTCATTTATCAATCATCTGCTGCATGGAAACAGAGCAAGTCCTGCAGCCCATTTTACTTCCTCTACATAATCTGAAAGATTTTACTATTCTTTCTGATTTGTAAAAGATTTTTATAATTCTTTATTTCATAAATCCAGATGGTCATTATGCATCAAAGTTATTTACCGGTTGTCTATTTCTGTGTCCTCATTACAGTTTCAAAACTGCAGGCAAATTTGGATTGCCACCTTATGTGACCCAGGTGACTTTTGGTAATAACACTCTTACCAAAACTGACACCAGCTACTGGCAAATTCTGGTGAAAAACCACAACATGATAACACTGTTGGTAAGCTGAGAGAACTACGACAGACACACACACACACACACACACACACACACACACACACACACACACACACACACACACACACACACCACACACACACACACACACACACCTTGAAATATATATCCGTCAGTTTGGTAACTTTATATTGGCTGCTGATGTTTAGATGTGTTTCATCTGGTTTCTCAGGACTCTACAACTACACTGTCATGGACAGTGACGAGGTCATCCTGCGTTACATGACCGCGTGATACTGACTGTGGCGCCATCTTCCTGCAGGGTCCTGAATTACACTGAGTGCTGCTCGACACTCCTTAACATGATGATTATTTAGTCTGAATTATATTAAATGTAACAAATATGTTGAATTGAACATAGATAGTAATTAATTGGAAGTGAAAAATATAATGAAATAAAGGACTGCAATTATCTCATTTGTATCATTCCACTGTATTTGCACAGACTCACAGTAACCAGCCCACACTGCCTGCCATCATATCTCTTTTGATTCTGAGTACACAAAAGCAGATCATCACGTATATTTATATAGCTATGAATAGTTATTGATATGGTTCTTTCTAGTAATTATTAAAATTGTTATTAATATTAATAATTAATAGTTCAGTTTATATTATAGTAATTGCACACATATTATTTCAATTCTTTCTTAAAAAGCCAAATGAAACAGGACAGTACATTTATTTGAATGTATAAATGTTTTACTATACAGTACAGGTTCATTTACATTTAAAATTAATGTTTAAATTAATGTAAAATTAATGTATACAGAGAAATGTCATATAATGCACATAAATATTGGATATTTAAGAGTGTTTTTGTTTGTCTATGTCTTAAAAAATATAATATCTGTCTTTTGTCCTTCTATGCTAATGTTTGTAAATAGCGAAAAAATAAATTGGCAGAAAGGGAACGAGCAGCAGGCAAGAGTCACCAATACTTAGCCTTCATGCAGCAATTGGCCAATCATGCATCAATCAGAGTCATTTAAGAGTCCGCCCCATGGAAACACCATTTGAAAAACCCGGCTTCCCATTCCTTAGCTATCTTCTAGAGTCTAAGTCAGTGATGTTTATTTTGTAAAAATGGTTATTAATTGAGCCGCCCCAGTACAGACGAAGAAAATACTGAAAAAATAAGAAAGACCAAAAAAATAAAGATGAAAAAAATACTAATTACATTGATACTTATGAACAACCATTCTTACTCAGATGCTACACAGCTACCTGGACAAACAGCGCCCAGTCCACATGACATCATGTTTACCCATGGAGGACGGAGAACAGAGTTATGTTAGGAATTATACACATAGATAGAGATCATAATGAGAACATTAATGAATAAGACCTTTATGTTTATAATATGGTAAACCTCTTGAACTTGTGTTTTACTTAATTTAATTTAATAATTCAGCCTTAGGAAGCAGTCCCAAAGACCCGTTAAGGTTTAAACATTTTTGACTGTAAGAAGAGATGATTAATCAAAGTTGGATGTTTCACAGACAACAAGGTCATCCGGGATGGATGACTTTCCAAGTTGTGGACCAAGAAAGATGTAAATTTGTGTAACTGATCTGGGGTGGTTATTCCTCTTTCCCTCACAGCGTCTTCCCTGAGGTTGACTTTAAAAGTAGGGGCCCCAAGAGCAGTAACCTCACCAACGATTCCCATCTCTGCAGAAGAACACAACCAGTGAAGATCAACCTTCTAGACATGGCTCAAGGTAGGAGATACACAACCTCTCACTTTTAGGGTAAGGGTTAGCCATCGGATTTTGGACCAACATTAAGAGTCCAGCCAGATGACGAGGTCTTCCCGAGCTTCATAACCATCAAACTGTGACTGTGGCGCCATCTTCCGGCCGATTCCTGAATTACACTGAGGGCTGCTCGACAATCTTGCAATATTTGTTACTTTAACAAATTTGTTGATTTGATATGGAAATTAGATATAAAATTGGCATGGAAGTGGCACCTATAAGGATTGCAATTAACGAATGAAAAGTGTTGCACTTTGTTCACACACACGCACACACACACACACACACACACACACACACACACACACACACACACACACACACACACACACACCACACACACACACACACACACACACACACACACACACACACACACACACACACACAGAAACATGTTTTAGTGCAATGGAAAATTTCACTAAAACAGGCGGACAGAAAAAGAGAGACAGGCAGACAGACGGAAAGACAAATAAGTATTTTTGCATTCTTTCAGCAGATTTCAGCCTGTTGATTCGGGGACGCAGCCTGCAGTGAGACAAATTGCTCGGAATGGCCGCTTAGTTCAAATTAAAACCCGAGAAGAGACAAAGGCAGAAGTAAGCAAAGTTTTAAGTTTCAAAATTAATTATCTGTCATTGTTTTGCCCGGACAGAAAAATGTAGGGTTAACGTTTGGCCCTGAAATTGTAAACCTAACTAAAAGAAGACAAAAAAATTAAAAATTAACTTAATTGCAGCGATGAATATCTTAAACTGTTACAACATCCTGGGTCTCTATTGCCCCCAAGACAATCAGTGCAAATGTTGCCTTTGATTGGATTCACAAAAATCGTAATCATATTTGCTCTTATAATTTTTCGCTGCTTCTGCAGTTGAGCAGGAGATATAATGTTGATTTTAATCTGCAGCAACTATTGCAGGGGGACGCCACCTGTAATGTTCTCCAAAGAAAATCATGGGGAAAACACAGCGCTTCCTCAACGCCTTTGCAGATCATTTTAATTGAATTGTGTTGACAAAATGAATTTATCAAATCCATAAATGACAACATAATGGTCAGAGGTACAACAGAATACAAAGATAAACCTAAGTGCTGTGAATGAATGTAGGTAATATTTAACAACATGGGGGGACTTAATTGAAGTGTGGATTAGAGTTGTTGAGTCTGGCCTTGGCCCCAAACAGAACCCCCCTGAAGGCAGCTTGGGCAGAGAAAACCTCACAGTTTCTGTTGGTTTGACTGCACTTCACCTCCAGGTGGAAGGACAACTGACTAACAGTCGGTGGTCCTTTAAAGACCAAACTCACCACAGAACGGCGCCATGTTGTGGACTCAATGAATTGTTTTGTGTTCAGTGAGGTTTCTAAACGGTACCAATATGCAGGCCAGATCAACACATTGGCATTCTCAGCACATGCCTTTTGCCTTCAGGCCACTAGGGGGCGTGGACAGGGAGTTCAAGAGCATCGACTTCCTAATCAACTTATTATGAGGTCAATGAAGTGTACAAATGTACATTAATAATGTCTCCCGGCGGAGCGTGTGCGGAGTACATCAGTGGTTCTCTGTTGGGTTGGTCGTCCACCACCACCAGGTTGAAGGGCAGCTGGCCTCCATCTGCTCACAGTGGGTGGTTCTTTAAAGACCAAAACTCGCCACAGGGCGGCGCCATGTTGTGGACAAAGAAGGATAACTTTGTTTTGTGTTCAGTGAGGTTTCCAAACCGAGGGGCGCTAACCCGCCCCTCCCTTCGGCTTGCGACACTTCCTGATACTGTTCTGGAAGCCATGAGACTATAATCAATACGCTTCACGCATCAAGCTTCCCTACGTATAGCTCGCCTCAGCCAGGGCTGGACTGGCCATCGGGCGTACCGGGAAATGCCCGGTGGGCTGGCAGGCCTTTTTGGGCCGACGAGGTTTACTTGAGGTTTACTTTTTCTTTCTTTTTTTTTTTATTAATGGACCCGGCCCGGCCCAGCCACGTCACACAGCCGAGGGCCGAGGTCCGTTCCTTCCCTCTCGGTCGTGCGGGCTGTAAACTTAGCCTGAAAGTTCAATAAAACTTTGGCCCAGGCCATCACTCATTATGATTGGTTCTGGCCTGGCCCTGGCCCTATCACACACACAGCAGAGGGCCGAGGTCTCGCCCCTTGGGCCTCGGCTGTCAATCAGTCAATCAGTCACGTCACTAACTGACAGAAAAATGGAGAAGAAACGTAAAGGAGGCGCGGAGAATCTCTCTCTCTCTCTCTCTCTCTCTCTCTCTCTCTCTCTCTCTCTCTCTCTCTCATACTTTAGGGTGCCACTTTGACTTACTGTGTTATAATTGGTTTTGTTTTAGTTAGTGTAGGCCTTAATAAAATAATACGTATATTTTGTATTCTTCCTGTTGTTCTGTGTTCTTTCATTTTTTGCTGATTGTGAGACGGTTCAAACTGTACATATTATAAGCATTAGAAATTTCTGAGGGGATTTGACCTAGCTGCAAAAGTCTCTGCAAGTATAGTGAAAGAGCGTATCAATTTTTTAACATGGTTACTCTCTTCCATGTAGGCTACTGCACTTTATTTTAATTTTTGAAACAGCACCATATGCGGATATATCCTCTGGTATGTTGTGTGCCTCCGCATGTCGTATAAATAATCATAGTGGGCTGCCATGGCCAAAAATGCCAGGGCCTCTTTTTGGTCCCAGTCCAGCCCTGGCCACAGCTCAGAGGCTAATCTGGAAGCCAAGTGACATCCTCTGTCATCCGAGACCCGAACATATACACCGACCTGCACCAACGGGAATATGACATGTACGCCGTCTTACTGAAACTCCTCTGTTATGTCTTCTTCACTAAATGATGACCAACCCCGTTCGGCTTCATCTGGACTTCCTCATCTTCTTCAAAGTATTGTTGAATAAAGGTAGCATGTCGATGTGACAGATCTTCTGCATAGACTAAAACCTAAATATCGCAGCTAACCTTTACCTCCAAAAATAGACCAATAATTCAACTGATTTGGGGTATATTCATCTTCCCCAGGGGAGAGAGGAATGACTGGGAGACAGTGTGGCGTGAGAGAACCCTCCAACCTGGTTCATTGCCCCGTACACAACTCTGGAATTTACAATTTACGTGTTTTTTTATAAACTAGTGATGTGAGTTTTCTGAAAAAACTACATGGGATAGAATATGAGCCAAGACCTGTTCTCGGCTTTCAAGCTGTTCCCCTTTGGAGTGTTGGAGGACTCTGCTTTTCTCCTCATGGACTTAAATATTCTGGGCAACTTTGGACAAGTATTAGCCGGTACCAATAGATAACCCTCAGAACCTTCTCCACAGGATGTCCTCAAGACTCTGTGATCTCCCCAGTCCTGTTCACCCTCTACACCAACGACGAAAGAAGTGAGAATCCTGATATGGTGTTTATCAAATACTCTGACGAATCAGTCATCGTGGATGCCACCAACTCAGCGCAGCAACTGCAGTCTGCGGTGGACGACTTCTCTCCCTGGTGCAGGGACAACCATCACACCTTGAACATCTCCAAAACCAATGGGATGGTCATCAACTCCAGGTGCTCCTCCACCAGCCCCCCTGCTCTTCAGGTAGACGGCCACATAATCGAGAGACTGGGAGAATACCAATGCCTCGGTTCCATCATTGATCACAAGTTCACCTTCAGAAGTAATACAGACCGCATCTCCAAGAAATGTCTACAACACCTGGACTTTCTCCGGAGGCTACGACGGCTACAGGTCGACGTGTCAACACTGCAGTCACTTTACAACTGCTTCCTTAAACCCACCCTCACCTTCAGCATCCTGGCATGGTTGGGTTCCCTGAGAGAGGTGAACAAATGTCCCCTCAACGGGATCATGAAGATGAGCGGGAAGATCATTGGACAGCCACAGACCACTCTCACAGCCATACACGAAAAACAGGCCATCAGGAAAAGCAGACGGATCATGTCGGACCCCACCCATAACCTCATCAACCAGTACCATCTGCTACCTTCAGGAAGGAGACTTCGGTCCCTGCCCCTAAGAGACAAACCAGCCATGTCCACCTTTGGTCCAGCATCCATCAGGCTGGTGAATAAACAGTAAGCCCTCCCCATCCCACCCAACCCAACATCACTTCAGACTTCAACCTATTTACTTTCCCCCAACTAACAATCTACTCTCCCTTCCCACACCTCCAACCCTACCTACGCCTCCACCCATACTCACACCTCCAACCCTACCTACGCCTCCACCCATACTCACACCTCCAACCCTACCTACGCCTCCACCCGTACTCACAGGGTTTTTATTGCTTTTAAGAATTGATTTATTCTCGTCAGGATTACTAACTATTGATTGTTGAAGTATGTCTTGTTTGCATGTGCCTGACCACAAATGAAGTTCCCTCACAGGAAGAATAAAGTTCTTTGAATTTGAATTAAACCCTGACTCTTAATGCCCTCTGATCCCCCTCTGTATGAGCGCACTGCACTGATGGACGACTCTCTGCGGTGGGTTTTGTAATAAGACACAGAATAACAGTGTGTAACAATAGCGTGGTTTCATTGTGAAGCATTTCCTTTTGCTAACCCAGCAAGTTGGCAAGAATACAATGGGGAGTTTGTTCTGAAAAGGAGTCAAATCGTTCTGTTGAACATTCCAGCTCACTTTTGTGTTCCTGATTCTCTTGGTAATAGACTTTGTCTGTCTATTTTTCATGTTATCTAAGTCCTTCTTGATTCCAAATCAGGAAGACATGTCTGAATACGTAAGATGTTTCACACACCTGACGACCAACAGGTGTCAGGTGTGGAACCTGTTGCTTGTGTTTTTCTGATTGGTCAGAATAGACAAGGTGTCCTTTGCCAACCAAAGACCACCTGGCCCAGAACTCCATAGACTACAAAGAGTATGCTGACATAATACACACTCAAATTAATTTCTTCATATCAACCAACCAGATGTCTGAAGTAAAGTGTTCATTTTTGAAAGGGTTTCAATCGTGGAATCTTTCAGATTACCAAGAGATGGTAAACCTGGACGGGGTGACTAGGTCTGTTTCAATGCACCAGATCATTGATGAATGAAGATTGAAGAAGTACAACACATTTTGACTGCATGCCTGAAGGGTGACGCTGTTGTCGAAAAGTAAACCAATGCCCCATGGAGGACCTGCTGTTGGTTTGCAGAAGGTCTGAAGCTCAGCCTCACAGGTCCATCAGCAGTCTTCACTACGAGTTCAACGATCACCTCAACAGGACAAGGACAAGCATTGGGAACATGTAGTAGACTTATATAGTCTAGTGCAGCCACAGTATCAGTAATGCAGATCTTAATGCTGCTCAAAATCATAATGACACATAGTGAGCAGTGATGTTCTCTAAAGATCCTAAGCGAAAGCAGGCCTTTTCAGATTAAACTTCCATTTTAATACCTGCTCTGGGGGGTCATGCTCCAGTTACGGAAATATGTTATCAGCTGTCAATCAACCCCAATTCTTCCTGATTCCAAACTAATTACAGATGACAGACCAGTGTATGTTTTTCACGTGTGTGTGTGTGTGCGTGTGTTACGTGTCCCATAAACACATTGGTGTTGCAACTTACTTCAGCTTTATTTTTGCTCACAATTGTTTTGAAAGGCCTTGCCAGACCATTCCATTATAGGAATCAGGTGATATGTCTTTTGTCCTTCTACGTTAATGTCAAAATGTGTTAGCCCCTTTTAGGTACTCATTCCTCATTCATCAATCATTTGACAGTTTACTTCTTCTACATATAAAGAAAGATTATGTATTGATTATATAATCTGAATTAGAATATTTTAACCCGTCTGAATAAACTATACTTTATAACAGAACTCATGTTGGTCACTAGGAATTACTGTAAAGTAGGCCTAATTTACCTGTTGTCTATTACTGCGTCCTCTTTGCAGGTTCACAAATGAAAGCAAATTTGGTTTGCCAACCTATTTGACCCAGGTTACTTTTGGTGGATCTAAGTAAAAACAATGCAAGTAAAAACAAATAACCAATTCTGGCAAATTGTGGTCAATAAAAATGGCACCGTCACACCTGTTGGTAAGATAAAAAGAACAAAGGATTCACAAATACATACACATTTAAACAGATATCTACCAATATAGCAATGATTGGCTCCTGATTTTTAGTTGTATTTCATATGGTTTCTCAGGACTCGATAACTACTTCATCCAGGCAGATGACGAGGTCTTCCTGCGCTTCACAACCATCAAACTGTGACTGTGGCGCCATCTTCCTGCAGATTACTGAATTACGACAATCTTGCAATATTTGTCGCTCACTTTACAGTTTTTCTCAGTCGCTTTGGTTCATTTCTCAGATCAGAATTGAAATTCTCAAAACTACCTGTTCAATCTTCACATCAGTGTGTCACTTGTGCACATGAAAAAAACAGTTTCTCATTTATTTGAACACGTTGCAAATGCTTTGGTACATCCATGCACATGATTATGTACAATTCTCTGCTCTTTCCTACATTATCAATTGCTTATGTCATGTTGATCAAAATGTATTGTAATGGTCTTTATGGAATAGTCTCACCCCCACAACATTTAGGTATTAGTTCATTGCATAAGTCTTTACATGCAAAATTGTTGAACAAGTTGTCATAATATGTCAAGCATATTTCTATACATTTCTATACACTGGCGTTAGACTCATTTTTTGTTCTTTTTTCTAAATCTGTCCTGAATTGGTCAATTGCTACCAGGTGAATCTTGACTTTCTCTAAAGAAGGGAAATGTGTGAAGTGTTAGATCAACCAACGATCAACCAGTACTGGAATAGCTCAAAGGTGCATCTCCTGAACCATGAACTGGCAAGTATATATATAGCTGGAGCACAACACAATGTTACATTGTCTGAGAATTTGTGACCCAACAGACAGGAACGTCAGGAGTTGTAGGATGACTGCACTGTAATTCCTACAGCAATGCATGTACAGTTTTACCCTAAGGAGATGTTCACATTTCTAGCAATGACATGTTCTGTCAACAAATTACAGTACAAACAGTCAAAGCGTAAATGTGAATCGTGTCCAGTCTCTTGCAATCAATCTCCCACATACACTAAGGTGTAACTTACAATTTACAATAATTGTCTTGAAAACTTTAGCCATAGTTTACATCAGAACATCCCTCCAGAGTACACTGTTATATTGACAACACGACTAAGCAATTTGACTGTCTTATCCGTAGACAATGACACAAGGACTTGTCATTCTGATGGCACCGACATGTTCATTTAAACAGATATTTACTTTTGAGAGATGAACTAAGGATTTTGAGCAAGAGGCTGGCCTTTGCAGGTAATCCATGGTGTTTTGCTATTTGAACGCATTGTTTTGAGAAATGCACTTACTGCTTTGCAAATTTAAATTCTGATCTGAGAAATGTACCAAAGCAACTGAGAAAAACTAACAAATGAGTTGATTTGATATGGAAATTTGTTTAAAAAAACGACATGGAGGTCGAACCTATAATGAAATAAAGGGTTGAATTTCTCATATGAGTATCATTCAATTTTGTTCAGACAAAAACAGACAGACAAACAGACCCACACAAAACGTGTTTTAGTTATTTAAGAAATGTCTCTTATGGACATAAATACAAAAGGAGACAGACAGACACAGTCAAGCAGACATACACATGCATATAGGCAGACAGACGGACAGACAGACAGACAGACAGACAGACAGACAGACAGACAGACAGACAGACAGACAGACAGACAGACAGACAGACAGACAGACAGACAGACAGACAGACAGACAGACAGAAATACAGACGGACAGATTGAGGGAGAAACAGGCAGGCAAAGAGACAGAGAGACAGAAAGAAGGCCTGACGGACGGACAGAGAGACAGAGGGACAGACAGGCAGTCAGACAGATGTTGGAGGCAGTGCAGTGCTTCAATACTCTTGTGGTGCGTTGACTCTAAAGTTCAAAGAATTCAATGGTCAAAAAGTTTGACAGAACACACAAAATAGAGGCTTTTGTAATGCCTACAGCTAGTACATTTTCAGAGCTCTCATTTCATCAACCAGTTTCCAGTTGAACACGATCAGTATAAAATGAGCCATAGTTATTTAACAATTATAACAATACTGATTATATGAAGAAGGACGTCCCCGGCTCTAGCCCAAGGTGGATATCACAAAGGCTAACCATTGCGGACATGGCGGAGCCTAAACAACCTCAATATTTAACCTAGACAGACAATGTTAAGCTTAAACGGTTACGGTATTTCTTATTACACTGGCGCTAAAATTCTGAATCGATTGGAAACACGATAGTTTTACATCAGGGTTTATCTATGGGGAACCCGTTTATGTGGCTAGAGGCTAGCTGCTTGCTACATATGCAGTATACTCCCGATAGAAGCTAAATCTGAGACTACAGAGTACAATGTTATGAACCTCATCATTTTGTAAACTTATTTCGAGCTAGATGTGAAAGAATAACATCAATAGCACACTTTTCCTGGTTGCTACAAGTGATGACACACAAACGACAACACACACACACACACACACACACACACACACACACACACACACACACACACACACACACACACACACACACACACACACACACACACACACACACACACACACACTTGAGAAAAAATAGTTTTCAACTATTTTACATTATTCAAATGGTGTGCATGTTGAAATGGTGGTTCAAATCCCTTCACTTGATTCAAGCCATTCTTCACGTCTTAATCTATGTGGCTTTGCTAAAACATATTTTCAACCTCACTTTGCACTACAGCATTTATTTTGAAACAAAACAGGACAATAATATTACATTGATTTGAATTCAGTAATTTTGTGTGTGTATGTTTTTTGTGTATTGAGAGACAATGTTTGTGTGTTTGTGTTATAGAAGAGTGTTTGCGTGCGTGTGCGTGTGCGTGCGTGTGCGTGCGTGCGTGTGGGTGTGTGTGCGTGTGTGTGTGTGTGTCCCATACAGCCTGTGCACTAACCCTTCATCCCCTGCTGTTAGCGACATGATGATACAGTTCTGTGAGTCATGTGACTCTCAGCAGCACACATCAGGCTTCAAGGTCAGACATGTTGCTCGTCCAGTGAAGTGGGCGAATTACACGTTCTGCAATCCGACCAACTCAATCCAACACAAGCAACTAGAAATGTAAGATATGAATGCCAATTGATATCGGATACCAGACTGTTCTCAGTTTTCGTTGTCACTACATTGCTGTGTTTAGTCCTCTTGTCCAGTTTGAACGTCCTCACATCCTCCAGTTCATCCCTGAAGGCCTCACAGGAAACCAGTGTTGTCAGAATGGGCCAGACTGCCGGCCCAATCTGGCCCAATGGGCACTGGTTTACTTTTCAACAACAGCTTCGCCCTTCAGGAATGCATTCAAATTGGGTTTTACATCCGCAATCCTCATTCATCAATCATCTGGTGCATGGAAACAGACCCAATTTACCGTCTCATTATAATCTGAAAGATTAAACGTTTAAATCCTTTAAAAAAGGATGCTTTACCTCAAAAATCTGCATGGTTGTTATGAAGGAAAATTATTTGAGCGGGTATTATGTCAGCATCTTCTTTGTAGTCTATGGAGTTCGGGCCCAGGTGGTTTTTGGTTGGCAAAGGACACTTGGGCAATCCTGACCAATTAGAAAGACACGAGCAACAGGTTCCACACTTGACAGCAGTCGATTGTCAGGTGTGTGAAACATTTTACACCATTCATGACACATGTCTGATTTGGAATGAAGAAGAATTTAGATTACATTAGACGTCTGTTACAAAGAGAGTCAGAAACACAATGGTAAGCTGGAAAGTTCTCAAAAGGATGATTTGACACTGTTGCAGAACAGACTCCTCATTGTATTCTTGCCAACTTGCTGGGTTAGCTGAAGCAAGTACAAGGTAAAGCTGAATGAGAGGAGACACCGTAAGAGGGCATTGATATCATACTTCTGGATGTGCAGGTCAGTGTATCTGTTGCGCTGTTCGGATGTCAGAGGATATCACTTGGCTTCCTGAACAGTGTCTGAGGTGTGGTGAGCCGCGCGGGGGGAAGCTTGATGCGTTTTGCATATTGACAATAGACACATGGCTTCCAGAACAGTATGAGGAAGTGTTGCAAGCCGCAGGGAGGGGCGGGTCAGCGGGCACAGACGGGTATAAGGTTGGCACAGGTGGGTCTGTAAGTGGTACTTGAAGTCGCCCGTCAGAATGGCCTCCTCAGCTCTGCTCTCGTCTCTCCTGCTGCTCTCTCTCTCAGGGTTCCTCGCTCAAAGTAAGAACGACCTCCACACACATACACACCTCTCTCATCCCACATCCGTTGGGTTCAACGTGACAATAGGTCATTTTAGTTTGCTTTTAGCAAGAGCAAACCACTTTTTAGTTGTATTAACTTTTGTCCTTAAGTGTGTTAGTCTAAAGTACCAGAATATTGACTGTGATAATGTTTAATGTTTAATCAAGTACTGTTTTCTAAAGGGCCGTTTTGAGTTGAGTAGAGCATTGTGGTACGTGGTTTTGAAACCTCACTGAACACAAATTCTTCGTCATTCTTTGTCCACAACATGGCTCCGTTCTGTGGTGAGTTTGGTTTTTAAAGAACCACCAACTGTGACCAGCTACAGGTCAGCTGTCCTTCCTCCTGGAGGTGAAATACAACCAACCGGACAGAAACAGTCACGTGTTCTCTGCCCAAACTCCCTTCAGAGGGGTTCTGTTTGGGGCCATGACCAGGCTCAACAACTCTAGCCCAGACTTCAAGTAAGTCATGTTTCTCTGTTACTCTTTGCATGTGTAGAGTCAGTCCAAGTCTTCAGCAGAGACTAAGATGATGGAGGATTGCCCAATAACGCCTTTCGTCTGGTCAGACTTGCGACTCACTATTTTTGGAAATAACTTGATATTAAAGCACACTTACGCATATTTGTTGGTATTTTTTTCGCAAAGAAGTTAAGCATGCTTTGGGTGTAGTTCAAGTCAAGCTTTGTGACGGCCAATGCAAATGGGCCGAACTCTTCCCTGACTGCAGTGGTTTGGAAGGTGCTTTAGTCCCCTACCTTTTGCCCCATCTGTCCTATGTTGTCCACTAAATGTTTTTCCTTGCAGCTTCACCTCCTCAACGAATGTCGACTACGGAGAGTTCCTGGTGAGCGTCAACGGTTTGTTTGGGAACGACCAAGAGCGGACATACTGGGAGCTGCTGGTTCAGAAAGACACCAACACCATTATCAGACCTGATGTTGGTAGGTTCGTGTGTGTGTGTGTGTGTGTGTGTGTGTGTGTGTGTGTGTGTGTGTGTGTGTGTGTGTGTGTGTGTGTGTGTGTGTGTGTGTGTGTGTGTGTGTGTGTGTGTGTGTGTGTATCTACGATAAATAATCTTCTAACTTCCTATTAAAACATAAAACTTTTACGTTGTTGCAGGGATCAGCTGTTACATTCCTCAGGCCAAGGAGAAGGTGATCCTGAACTACACCACTTATTAGACAGAGGTCCCTTCTTTGGATCGCTCTCACTTGGAGAGTATGGACCTTATGCCCCTGGCGGCCATCTTGGTTCTAACCTCAGCAGTATTTATGCTCCTGTTTGGAACCAAGATGGCAGCTTTGTAAATAAGGCCCAGGCTTTGGAACCCGGACGATTCACATCTCAACCTGGCCTTGCTCTTTTTTTTGTTCCGTAATAACTTTGCAATTAAATACTTCGAGTGTATAAACCTCAACCTGCCTCTGGTCTACATCCTGACTCTGAACAATTATAATACGATCAAATAAATATAACAAATACATTTATAAAACCGAATGTCAAAATCCGTGGTGGTACAATACATTTATTGTAATATGAATAAAAACACATCAAACAGTATTACTAACAGAAAACTAACAGAAATCAATTACATTTAGGGCATTTAGCAGACGCTTTTATCCAAAGCGACTTCGATTGGTTAATACACACATTGACACACCGATGGCAGGAGCAGTTAGGGTTAAGCATTTCTTGCTCAAGGGCCCATAAACCCTCAGCTAGGGGGAGCTGGAGATCGAACTAGCAACCTTAAGGTTACAAGACAACTGCTGTACAGCCTGAGCTAAGGCAACCTCTTAAAGAGTCCTAGACTAAGTGATACTTGTTATTAGATAATAAGCAAAGTATTACTCATTGAAGTTATACCAACACACAACAGTACTCGCCTGCTGCATCATAGTGTTTCAACCCACCACCAATAGATCACATCACCGAGCCGCACATTAGGAAGCTACATTGAGGTAGCATCGATACCTCGAAGGGGATAGAATGCTGTTCCAGTAACCTTGAAGACGTGTGATTCAAGCATGGAGCCCTGAGGTTCCCCACATCTTCTCAATCTCATGTTCTGTGGAGGGCTGAGACGCCAAAGGCCCTCCACAGGGGGGACTGGAGATTATTAATTAATTAATTTTACTTTGTTTGACCAAATTTATGTATTTCATCCTTCATACTCAATGCACCGCTGGTCAGAGATTAACGGAATTTCGATTCTTCTATTCGTCTTGTGCATTTGTTATAATTGACAATAAAGCTGACTTTGACTTTGACTTTGACTTGGACAACGGTCTTTCCCCAAAAGACAAATACTTCAACCTGGTCTCACAGATATCCGTGAAATGACCAAGGACGCCTAACTCAAATTCGTGGAATCCTAACAGAAACACGCCACTTTCCGTGATATGGCCACGGATTTCGCTCCATTGCAAGCTATTGACACTCATATTCCGTGGCAAACACACAGATCCCCATCTCAATGACCGAGTCGAGCACGGGTGCTTAACTCAAAATCCGTAGTGGCTCACGGAATCATTTAAATTGTCCGTGATATGCACACAGAATTTGCTCCAATGCAAGTTAATGACACTCATATTCCGTGACCAGCCTGTCCTCTCAGAAAATATGACCACATAGGTCATATTTTCAACCTCACATTGAACTACAGCCAGAGCCGGATTAACCCAAAGGCAAACTAGGCACGTGCCTAGGGCCTGATCGGCGGGGGGGGGGCCCAGACAGAAGTAAAAAAAAAAAAAAAAAAAAAAAATGAAATAGCCAATACAATGTCCTGCCTACTATTTATTTCAGTGATAATATATCAATATATATTAATTAAGTAAAAATAGTGACGTTGTTTATCTTAACGTTACGTCACATTAAAGGCACCCAGTGCAACTTTCGAGGCTTAAAAATAAACATTCAATTTCTAGTCTTTTTTACACGTAGTAAGTTTCAATAACTCCATACCATTACATACCGACATTCAAGCAGCAAAGATGAGACGTCGTTGTGTGGTGAGAACTGATAGAAAATCGATAACAACAACAATGCCGCCATTTTCTTTATTTTTTGTAATCTACAATAAATAAAGCAGGCTTCCAGTCAATGGAAAAATGGCTTCTCCCCACCGGCGATTGTTGTTGTTTACGATTTTCTATCAGTTCTCACCACACAGCGACGTCTCATCTTTGCTCCTTGAATGAGTTATTGAGTTATTGAGTTATTGAAACTTACTACGTGTAAAAAAGACTAGAAATTGAATGTTTATTTTTCATTGAATGTTTACATAAAGTTGCACTGGGTGCCTTTAACGCCAATCAGTTAAGTCCGAGAGGAGGTCAGCGGGTCAAGACTAAGCGGAACAATAAAGCTAGCAGGCAGGTCGTTTCTTGTGTAGGCTAACATTCAAGATGCTTTTGGGTGCGGCAAAACATAAAAAGAAAAAAATGAAGAGGAACAAAAGAAGAAACAGCGGGGGGCTTTACAGAAGTTTCTGTCGGGCAGCCGTCCGACAGCTGTGAAGACAGCGGAAGACGCTGTGGCGCCGTCAACATCAGCGCCGTCATTTTCTACGATGAAAAGAGTGAAAACATACCGGAGAGCAACAGTAACAGAAAAAAAAACAGAATGCCTTTGCCCTGTTGGCAATTGAGAATAGATTTACAACCTCCCTGGATTTTGAAGACATTATAGAGGACTTTGCCTCATCAAAACTCAGGAGAAAGCATCTGTAAATGTAAGTTTTCCATTTAAAAATCTAAATCTTAATAAGTAAAGTGAATGCATATAAATGAAATGCATAATATAGGCTATACTTTCTACTATAATGAAATGAAATATGAGGAACAAACCAAGTACCGGTATATTCAAATCTCAAACAGCTGTCTTTCAGCTTATATATACATTTTATTATTTCTCCACAAGATCGTGATGATGCTGTCAAGATGTGTTTCTACTGCAATGGAGGCCTGTGGTGCTGGAAGGCTGAAGATTATCCCTGAGTGGAGCATGCTAAATGAGAGTGTTGGAAAATTGAAGATAGGTGATGCTTGTCCATGAAAATAAACATCTTTACCACTACAGCACACTTTCTCTGACTGCATATTTTATTAGTCTTTGTATATTTGACTACTTATTTAACTTTTCAATTTAATCAACACATTTAATTAAGATTTTCTGCAAAATGCAATAGCTTACTACATTTATCTTTTTTGCTCTGTTTACATAGCAATGCTGACACCGTGACACCTATTGGTGATTTACTGGGACTACTGCCTTAACAATGACACTGGCAATGGATAAGATAAGGATAATTTAATAGCATTTAATAGAGCCGTGTAATAACGTATAAATAATAAAAATCAAAAAATAGTCTGATAGACTGTTTAATATACAACACATGACTTATTTTGGCGTACAAATAACCAACTTGTAACCAAAGACTACGCTATGTAAAATGTGAATTAACTTTTATTAGTAACTTTGGTAAGTGTTAGGGTTAGGTTAGGTTATCGATGGAGGGGGGCCCAAAAAATACAGTCTGCCTAGTGTAGTCCATTTATTTAATCCGGCTCTGACTACAGCGTTTATTTTGAAACAAAACAGGACAATAATACTACATTGATTTGAATTATGTTTTATGTTTTGTGCATTGAGAGACAATGTTTGTGTGTTTGAGTTATAGAAGAGTGTTTGTGTGTGTGCGTGTGCGTGCGTGCGTGCGTGTGCACTAACCCTTCATCCCCTGCGGTTAGCGACATCATGACACAGTTCTGTGAGTCATGTGACTCTCAGCAGCACACATCAGGCTTCAAGGTCAGACATGTTGCTCATCCAGTGAAGTGGGTAAATTACACGTTCTGCAATCCGACCAACTCAATCCAACACAAGCAACTAGAAATGTAAGATATGAATGCCAATTGATATCGGATACCAGACTGTTCTCAGTTTTCTTCTTCGCTACATTGCTGTTTATAATTCTTTGGGTGCAAGTATAAGTCAAGTAACCAGTCTTTATGGTCCCCATCCAAAATTATCATAAATAGTCCAGTCTCACAGCAGGGAGTCAGAGTCCAGTCTCACAGCAGGGAGTCAGAGTCCAGTCCCACAGCAGGGAGTCAGAGTCCAGTCTCAGAGCAGGGAGTCAGAGTCCAGTCTCACAGCAGGGGGTCAGAGTCCAGTCTCACAGCAGGGAGTCAGAGTCCAGTCTCACAGCAGGGAGTCAGAGTCCAGTCTCACAGCAGGGAGTCAGAGTCCAGTCTCACAGCAGGGAGTCAGAGTCCAGTCTCACAGCAGGGAGTCAGAGTCCAGTCTCACAGCAGGGAGTCAGAGTCCAGTCTCACAGCAGGGAGTCAGAGTCCAGTCTCACAGCAGGGAGTCAGAGTCCAGTCTCACAGCAGGGAGTCAGAGTCCAGTCTTCTTGCGTGGTTTCCAGCACCATCGGCACAAGGCGGCCCATTACTGCATTTCTTTGGCAGATTTCAGCCTGTTGATTCAGGGGCGGAAGCTGCCAGTGACACAAATTGCTCGGAATGGCCACTTAGTTCAAATCGATACCCGAGAAGAAACATAGACAGAACTGAGCAAAGTTTTAACTTTTAAAGTAAATTATTTTTCCTTGTTTTGCCTACAAAAACAACAAGCATATTTATTCGGTTTTTAATGGTGTACGCAGAAACAGCAAAGCAACTAAAAAAATATCAACTAAATTGCGGCGATAAATATCTTCAACTGTAACAACATCCTGGGTCTCTGTTGCCCCCAGGACAACTCGCATCAGTACAAATGTTGGATTATCAAAAATCGTATTTGCTCTTATAAGTTTTTCTCTACATCTGCAGTTGAGCAGGAAATATAATGGTGATTTTAATCTGCTGCACCTGTTGCAGGGGGAAAGCACCTGGAATGTTCTCTGAAGATAATCACGGAGAAAACACAGAGCTTCCTCCACGCCGTTGCTGACCATTTTACTTGAATTGTGTTGGCAACATGACCTAATCAAATCAAAGACGGATGATCTTGTAATATCTACATTTAGTAAATTTTAAGAGCTCTCATTTCCTTTTTCAGTTAACCACAACATTAAGATCAACATAAAACAAGCCATTGGTAGATAATAATTAGAACAATACCACTTATATATACCTCATTGAAGACCCCTGCTCTATAAGCTGGCTCTGGGGAATTTCATCAAGAACCATTGTAAGCAGCGTTATTGTTACGCACATTTATATATGTGCATCATAGAATAACATCTAAAAATACGTTGAACAACTTTCTCAACTTTCTCAAGACCCCACTTAGTGGGAGCTGCTGATTCTGATTGTAAACAAGACCTAATGTGTGTGTGTGTGTGTGTGTGTGTGTGTGTGTGTGTGTGTGTGTGTGTGTGTGTGTGTGTGTGTGTGTGTGTGTGTGTGTAAAATATTTGATTTTTTTATATGAAACATAAAACTTATATCATGTGTGTGTTGCAGGCATCAGCTGGTTCATTCCTGAAGCCAATGAGACGGTTATCCTGAATTATACCAAGTGGTAGACAGAGATCACCTCTCTGGATCACTAGCAGCCTATTCCATGCAATGAACAGGACTAAGAAAACAGAATAATCAATGATCAGCTTATTATATTGATGCCCATTGTCAAGACAACTGATACATATCTTGCCTTGGACTGGCTTAACAAAGATCATGATTATATTTGTTTTTCTGCCTTTGCAGTTGAGCAGGAAATATAGTAGTGATTTTATTCTGCTGCAACGACTATGGTGGGAAAGCCCTGAAATGTTTCAAAAGACAATCGGGGTAAACACAGTGCGTCCTCCACTCCTTGCAGATTATTTTCAGGTTTTATTTAGCTTTATGTGAGCGGATATACGAACACCACAAATTGTGTTGACAATATGATGAAATCAATGACCACAGAATGTCCAGAGGAATAACAAAGTACAACAATACACATATCAGCTATGAGGGAATGTAAATGAAATAACATTTGGGGTACCTCAGGGTTCAATCTGGGGCTCGGTGTTGTTTCGCCTTTATATGGTGATACTGCGAAATATGATGGTATAGTAGTTATGCCGATTATACACAGTTGTACCTGTGTGTTACCCAACAACATCAGCTCAATCGATTGGAATAATATATGGATAGCACAAATCACCCACACCCTTAAACCAAGCGGTGCCCAGTTCCCACTCAGCGTGCCCACTAGCCCTTCATCCCCTGCGGTTAGAGCGACATGCCGATGCAGTTCTGTGAGTCATGTGACTCTCAGCAACACACATCAGGCTTCAAGGTCAGACATGTTGCTTGTCCAGTGAAGTGGGCGAATTACACGTTCTGCAATCCGACGTAAGCCATCGGATTCCTTCTACCTGCACAACTAGAAATGTAAGATATGAATGCCAATTGATATCGGATACCAGACTGTTCCCAGTTTTCGTCGTCACTACATTGCTGTGTTTAGTCCTCTTGTCCAGTTTGAACGTCCTCACATCCTCCAGTTCATCCCTGAAGGCCTCACAGGAAACCAGTGTTGCCAGATTGGGCCAGACTGCCGGCCCAATCTGGCCCAATGGGCACTGGTTTACTTTTCAACAACAGCTTCGCCCTTCAGGAATGCATTCAAATTGGGTTTGATATCCACTATCTTCATTCATCATTCAGCTGGTGCATGGAAACAGACCCAATTTGCCTTCTCTTTATAATCTGAAAGATTCAATAATTGAACATTTCAGTTAAAAAATCTGGTTGGTTATTATGAAGGAAATTTATTTAAGTGTGTATTATGTCAGCATCCTTTTCGTAGTCAATGGAGTTCTGGCCCAGGTGTTTTTAAGTTAGCAAAGGCCACCTGGGCAATCCTGACCAATCAGAAAGACACAAGCAACAGGTTCCACACCTGACACCAGTTGATCGACAGATGTGTGAAACATTTTACGCCATTCAGACATGTCTTCCTGATTTGGAATGAAGAAATATTTAGATTACATTAGACGTCTGTTACAAAGAGAGTCAGAAACACAATGGTAAGCTGGAAAGTTCTCAAAAGGATGATTTGACACTGTTGCAGAACAGACTCCTCATTGTATTCTTGCCAACTTGCTGGGTTAGCTGAAGCAAGTACAAGGTAAAGCTGAATGAGAGGAGACACCGTAAGATGGCGTTGATATCATACTTCTGGATGTGCAGGTCAGTGTATCTGTTGCGCTGTTCGGATGTCAGAGGATATCACTTGGCTTCCTGAACAGTGTCTGAGGTGTGGTGAGCCGCGCGGGGGGAAGCTTGATGCGTTTTGCATATTGACAATAGACACATGGCTTCCAGAACAGTATGAGGAAGTGTTGCAAGCCGCAGGGAGGGGCGGGTCAGCGGGCACAGACGGGTATAAGATTGGCACAGGTGGGTCTGTAAGTGGTACTTGAAGTCGCCCGTCAGAATGGCCTCCTCAGCTCTGCTCTCGTCTCTCCTGCTGCTCTCTCTCTCAGGGATCCTCGCCCAAAGTAAGAACGACCTCCACACACATACACACCTCTCTCATCACACACCCGTTGGGTTCAATGTGACAATAGGTCATATTTGTTTGCTTTTAGCAAGAGCAAACCACTTTTTAGTTGTATTAACTATATTAACTTTTGTCCTTAAGTGTGTTAGTCTAAAGTACCAGAATATTGACTGTGATACAATGTTTAGGATTTGACTAGTCGAGTACTGTTTTCTAAAGGGGCGCGATGTTTTGAGTTGAGTAGAGCATTGTGGTACGTGGTTTTGAAACCTCACTGGACACAAAACAAAGTATTCATTCTTAGTTCACAACATGGCTCCGTTCTGTGCTGAGTTTGGTTTTTAAAGAACCACCAACTGTGACCAGCTACAGGTCAGGTGTACTTCCACCTGGAGGTGAAATACAACCAACCGGACAGAATCAGTCACGTGTTCTCTGCCCAAACTCCCTTCAGAGGGGTTCTGCTTGGGGCCATGACCAGGCTCAACAACTCTAGCCCAGACTTCAAGTAAGTCATGTTTCTCTGTTTCTCTTTGTATGCTTAGAGTCAGTCCAAGTCCTCACCAGAGATGGATGATGCAGGATTGCCCAATTACGACTTTCGTCTGGTCAGACTTGCGGAAATAACTTGATGATATTAAAGCACACTTACACATATTTGTTGGTATTTTTTTCACAAAGAAGTTAAGCATGCTTTGGGTCCAGTTCAAGTCAAGCTTTGTGACGGACAATGCAAATGAGCCGGACTCTTCCCTGACTGCAGTGGTTTGGAAGGTGCTTCTGTCCCCTGCCTTTAGCCAGATATGTCCTATGTTGCCCAATAAGTGTGTTTCCTTGCAGCTTCACCTCCTCAGAGTGCATAGACTACGGAGCGTTCCTGGAGAGCGTCAACGGTTTGTTTGGGAACGACCAAGACCGGACATACTGGGAGCTGCTGGTTCAGAAAGACACCAACACCATTATCAGACCTGATGTTGGTAGGTTTGTGTGTGTGTGTGTGTGTGTGTGTGTGTGTGTGTGTGTGTGTGTGTGTGTGTGTGTGTGTGTGTGTGTGTGTGTGTGTGTGTGTGTGTGTGTGTGTGTGTGGTATGAAACATAAAACTTTTACGTTGTTGCAGGGATCAGCTGTTACATTCCTCAGGCCAGGGAGAAGGTGATCCTGAACTACACCACTTATTAGACAGAGGTCCCTTCTTTGGATCGCTCTCACTGGGAGAGTATGGACCTTATGCCCCTGGCGGCCATCTTGGTTCTAACCTCAGCAGTATTCATGCTCCTGTTTGGAACCAAGATGGCAGCTTTGTAAATAAGGCCCAGGCTTTGGAACCCGGACGATTCACATCTCAACCTGGCCTTGCTTGTTTTTTTGTTCCATAATAATTTTGCGATTAAAGACTTCTAGTGTATAAACCTCAACCTGCCTCTGGTCCACATCCTGACTCTGAACATTATAATAGGATCAAATAAATACAACAAATGGCTTTATAAAACTGAATGTCGAGAGGGTTACAGTAAATTGATCGTAAATTGAATCAAAACATATCAAACACAATACACGGCTCCTGAAATCCTATGCTAAGTTATACTTCTAATCAGATGATAAACAAAGTATTACTCATTGAAGTTATACTTATAACACACAACAGTACTTGCCTGCTGCATTATAATGTTTCAACACACCACCGAAAGATGACATCACCGAGCACAGCAGGCAGCTACATGGACGTAACATTAATACCTCGAATGGGATAGAACGCTGTTTCAGTAACCTTGAGGACCTGTGATTCAAAGCTGGGCCTTTCACACCAAAAAGAACCAAGAGCCAGTTCCGGGCAGGTGCTAGCATGGAGCCCTGAGGTTCCCCACATCTTCTCCATCTTACGTTCTGTGGAGGGTCGAGACGCCGAAAGCCCTCCACAGGGGGGACTGGAGATTATTTAATTTAAATATTACTGATCTTGTTTTACCTCATTTGACCAAATTGTATTTTATCCCTAATACTCAATGCACCGCGGGTCAGAGATGAACGAAATTTCGATTAATCTATTCGTCTTGTGCATTTGTTGTAATTGACAATAAAGCTAACTTTGACTTTGACTTTGACAACGGCCTTTCCCCAAAAGACAAATACTTGGACAAGTTGGTGACACTCGGTTTTATCAAGCACACCATCATGCATCATGATTACCAATGGTCAATCGTCCCCCAGCCTCCAGTTCAACCCAGAAGAACACACAGGAAACCAGTGTTGCCAGATTGGGCCAGATTTCCGGCCCAATATGGCAACACTGCAGGAAACTGACCCAGACCGGGAGGACGTTACGTTGGACAATCATCCTCCTGCTTGCTGTCACCGTTTTGAATGAACCCGCTTGATACTTCTGCTCACAACAGTCTGTTAATGACGCCAGGTAGGAGAACGGCCAATCAGCAAAGAGCATGAAAAGACGGGGCGGCGATGTCAGACATGGAGAGAGGGAGGGGGAGGGAGGCAGGGAGGGAGGGAGAGAGAGAGAGATCCACACATTTTTATCATTATAAAATCGCTATTGTAATATAAATAAATATATAAATAAATATCAGTCCAAACCAGTCTCCCCTTGGCCCATTTTTTCTCATCTAATTTTCTGCCGAAATGACGTCAAATGACGCGTTTGACGTCATTTCGGGAGAAACCTCTTGTCCCGCTAGAAGGGCCGAGGACTACAACACACTTTTGGTGGCAAATTTGCCGCAAATTTTTCCACCAATAAGGAATGAGAGGGGGCGGGAGCTCGCGTACTGAGGGCGAATGAGGGGGACGGGAGACCGGAAACAGGTGGGCGGGGCAGCGAGCGCAATGCACTGTGGTAGTTGGAGGTTTTCTTACTTTGAGCCAGAGAGACCATGAAAACACTCTTTCTGCCTTTTTTCAGGCTAGGATGAACCATTAAAGGCTTTTATTTTGAAGGTAATTTTAAACCGGAGGTTCTGTTTATGCCATTGGATGGAGGCTTTTTCCTTTTACAATGAATGACGTTGTTGGTTTTTAGGCATTTTGTTGACTTTTTATCACTCAAAGTCGCCCAGGGATGTGCAGACAGACCACTCGCTTATGATGCTACAATGCAAACGATAATACGCAACGAGAAAATGTCTGCATCCGGTACGTCATGAACTAGGGCGTGTCTAGGCTCCCATGATGCGGAAGCAAATCTCTCCTTGATGTTGCCCGGCGCCATTGAGCAGTTTTCATAGGAATAAATGGGCGCCATTTTTTTATCCGCTGTCCTTTCTTTAATAGGTCCACGCATTTAAGTTTTTATGTTTTGATTGAGCCACTAATTTCTTCTTCTCTCCCACCTGTGATGAGTGAACACCTGCGCCCGCCAGGTGCTGATGGTACACCCTTTAAATAGGTGGCGGAGTGCATGACGGGGAGAAGGCGGACGAGCAGATACAGTGATTAACCGTTCTGTTTGTGAAACACATTGATATCGATACTTGCTATGCTTCCTTGTTTTGTTATATTTTATTCACAATAAATGACGGCCAATTGACCGTCTTGGACAGTCAAGCTCTCACTATTTTTTTGGACACAAACTGTGCGTCAAACAATGCCATCACCTGCTTTCTCCGTGTGGCAAAAGGATAAAAACCTTGGAACTTGGGGTTATAGGAAAAACCCGACCACGGTTTTTCGCCACTACTAAGTGTTTGATGAACGTTTGGAGGACATGTCGGAATCGTCAGCACGAGCATCCCAGACCAACAGCTGACCGACAAAAGACAGGAACAAGCACAGAAAACATGGATGAGAGGAAGAGGTCCGAACTGGAGGATGACTCTCTGGTAAGTTTAAGAATGTAATGCTATAGAAAGCATCTGACAGGAACACATGTGCCTGCATGGACCATGAAAATGTGAAACTCCTGTCTGAAAAACTGCAGCAGAAAGGTCTTCTGAAAACATCCAGTGTTTCTGAGCTGCTGTCTGCAATTGTTTGCAATCCAGACAACAAGGCCTGTATGTACAGAAGCTGTGCAAAATGCTGCTATAATGAGGTTGAAGTTTCACAACCCCAGACAGAGGAGATGGTGGTTTGGTCTCAGTGGGTGAGAAAACCGGTCACAGAGGAGCAAAGGACATTCGTGATTTGTGAAGGAGACACAAAATGGTACATCATCTGAAATGTTGGAGCTTTTCAACCGAAAGCTTGATGGCCTTGCAAAGCACCATTTTAATTGGCTCCACAAGGCCAAAGAGTGCAGGGCATTAAAAGACAGCCTTAGAGATGATGAGATAGTTGTGCATGTTGATTTTGCAGAAGATTTCGGCTGCAAACTCAACAGGGAAGGGCAGGCTTTCCACTTTGGAGGAAACAGAAGGCAGGCCACTGTACACTCCTGTGTTGCCTACTCCTCAGATGGAGTGCAATCCTTTGCCACTATCTCTGGGTCCCTCCGGCATGATGAGAAAGCTGTTTGGGCCCACCTTGAGCCTGTGATTAAAGATGTTCTTGACAATCTGAACCCACGTCCTACTACTCTCCACGTGATGAGCGACGGACCGGTCACTCAGTACCGTAGTAAAAATAACTTTTACCTGCTGAGCACCATCCTCTTCCTTTCAGGATTCAAGCAGGTCACTTGGAACTTCTCTGAGAAGTCTCACGGGAAAGGTGCACCAGATGGGGTTGGGGGTGCTGTCAAAAGGATAGCTGACTCTTCTGTCAACATGGGAGTAGACATTCAAACCCCAGAGGAGTTCTACAGATTTTTGAAGGAGAGACAGGCATCAAGTAAAATTCAGTTTTTCTGGGTGTGTGAGGAGGAGATCAGGCAGTATGATGAGTCTGTCCCTGAAGTTGTGCCCCTGGTAAAGGGAACTATGGACATACACCAGATCCTGTCAACTGAACCAGGGACAATTCTGCATCGAGAGCTGTCCTGTTTCTGTAGCAGGCCTGACATCTGCCAATGCTACAAAATCACCATGATAAGCTTTTGAACGAGCAGTGCCGAGGCAAGTGTGAATGTTCAACAGGGTCTTACTGGAAAATTTGTCTTAGTAAGGTATGAGGAACAGCCATTTGTGGGACAGGTTCGTCAGGTGTTTGATGAGGAGCTAGAGGTCAGCTGCATGCAGCAGTTAGGCTCAAAGAATGCTTTCACTTGGCCCCATCCTGCAGATGTTACCTTTTATTACCACACTGATGTTCTAAAGATAATATCCGAACCAGAGCCACTTAATTCAAGGCACACGCGCCTTAACAATGCAAACTGGGACTGCTTTAGTAGGGCCGCCTAAAATGAATCAATTCCATTCATTGGAGCCTATTCAGTTTCTACCAAATTAAGTGTAATTCTTGTCATGTAATGTTGCTCAAACAACGTGTTTCTGATCAGTTTAGTACGGTTTACTTAAATGGAATAAGCAGTTTTTATCCGTACCAATTAGTGCTTCGTTCAAGCCTATCCAGTTTCTAATGAATATTAAGTGTTATTTTGTCATGTAATGTTGCCCAAACAATGTTGTTTCTGATCTGTTTAGTACGATTTTCTTAATTAGAATGATGCGAAGTTTTTATCTTTACCAATTAATACTTGAATAGACCCAAGACACCTGAGATTCTTTCATTCTGTGAAATAAAAATGAAATTATTCAACATATGTGTTGCTATTGTGAATCGTGTCACACGGCGCAACCGCATCATCAGGTGGTGCAACCAGGTAAAATGGTAACCAGGTAAACCAAGAAATGGGAGATTGAAGTGAACAAATGTTTGGATATTGTGATGTAAATAATCATTCTATGCAGCAATATACTTTTTAAATGTGTAAAGTATTTATTCACATTTTAAATCTAAAGTTTGATGTTGGGAACCCAAAATACCCGCTCCCTACAATTAATGCTGCTATCCATTTGGATGTACGAAGTGGTAAAGTCGCCAATCTCCCAGCTTTCTTGCGGCATTTCACTGAGGCACGCCCCCCTTTGATCGTAGTATCTCGTCGCTTTCAAAGTAGAGCGAGCAGAGCTGTACAACTTGTAAAGAAGATGGCTGCGCCCATAGTTAATGGGGGTTGAGATGTATTTTCTTTGTATTTGTACCACGTTGGAGGTTTTAATGTCGTTTACCAATTTATGCATTGCACGGTCATGCTTTGCGTGCAATTCAATGTAAAGTTGTGTTTTCAAGCTGGTTTGCTAAAGAGGCAATGTTGCTATAGGTGACTAGCCTGCTACTACTCCCCCTCGTGGCTCGACAGAAACACAAATGACAAACTGGAAGGCTGGAGCAAGGGAAATACGTCACGTTCTCGCTGAAGCTGGTCGTTCGTCCCAGCGTACCATCCAAATGGATAGCAGCATGAGAATCCATAAGTTACTTTTAATACCCTGCTCAACTACAAAATAATAATGTGTTTGGCACTGTAGACACTTTCAGGTATACCTACTAAAATAATTACTTAGAAAATAAGTTTTTTTCAAGAAACTTTTGGTTGTACCACCTGACATTTCTTTGTTGGTGAAATTGCAAATACAGTCTAAAACTGTATTTAAACCTTGTAAATGTTGTGCAACCATTAAGACTTGTTTAAACACACTCTTCCAACTTCAAATAAAGGTATTCTGTCCATTTTTACAGATTTTTTAAAATATATACTTTTTGAAGGCTTATTTGTCATTGACCCACACACATTTAAATAGGTATCTATTAATTTGGCAATGATTGGCTCCTGATTTATTGTTATGTTTCATCTGGTTTCTCAGGACTCACAGACTACCTTGTCCAGACAAATGACGATGTCCACCTGCGTCACATTACCATCAAACAGTGACTATGGTGCCATCTTCCTGCAGGTTACTGAATAACACTGAGGGATGTTCGACAATCTTGCAATATTTGTCACTCACTTTAACAAATTTGTACATTGGATATGGAAATTAGTTCCAAAGTTGACATGGAAATGGAACATATAATTAAATAAAGGATTGATTCATCATACGAGTATCATTATACTTTGTTCTCGCACACATACACACACACACACAGACACACACGCACACGCAAACACACACAACACATACCTTTAAACATATAACTCTCTCGTTTGGTAACTTTTTATTGGCTGCTGATAATAACAATAATAATAAAAATGTATTTTATATAGCGCCTTTCAGGATACTCAAGGTCGCTTCACGAGAGTGGGAGGTGAGAGTGTGTGTGTAGGCGGGGGAGTGAGAGTGCAAATGCGCCAGGCGCTGGGTGGGGTCGTGAGTCAGAGGCCATAGGCCTCAGAGAGAAGGTGTGCTTTCCTGTACTTTTTGAAAGTCTCCACGGAAGGGGCACAGCGGATGTTGGGGGGGGGGGGGGAGCTTATTCCACAGAGTGGGGGCGGACACGCACAAGGCCCTATACCCAAAGGACTTGAGTCTCGTGCGGGGAATTGCCAGATGGTCTTTGTCAGAGGGTCTGAGGGAGCGCAGGGGGGTGTAGGGAAGGGGGAGGTCAGAGAGGTAACGGGGCGAGTAGTATATAAAGGATCCCTGTTATAGTGATTCTCAAAACCCGTTGGCCGTTTCCACACCTAACCGTGCTCAACTGGCCCCATTGTTCTCTGGCCTGCACTCACACTAGGCCATCTGGCCGTGGCCGTTGGCCGTCGCAACTGTGGCCTGGCCACGGTAGGCTCTTGTACATACGTCATCACGTAAGTAACACGTCATCACCAAGCGTCCGCTGCATGGACCATAATAAAGTCTGCCGCCAGTCAGAGTTTTAACAACAATGGACAACAACACAGAGAACACAGTTCGCACTTTGCTGAGTCTGTTGCTTATTTGGATATATGTTTACCGTTTAATGGGAAAGAAGGCTCGTCGCCGTTATTATGTCCGTGGTCGTCGCATGGACTATACGTCATCCAGCTCAGGTTGCGTAGCCGTGCGTGTGCGCGTGTCGGCTCATTAGCATCTGTACCGTAGCGGCCCGTACCGTAGCAGCACACCTCTCCCAAGTGGCCAAATTGGCCCGGCCTGGCCAGACTGGCCACACTCACACTAGCAGATTTGAGCATGGTTAGGTGTGAAAACGGCCACGGCCACGGCCAGATGGCCTAGTGTGAGTGCACCCTTAGAGCCATGTAAGCATTAGAGGGGGCGGTCGATAGCAACCACCATAGCAACCATGACAGTCAAGTGACGTGGACGCAGCCTTGTTAAAAAATAGAATACCACCCTACACAATCAGGAGATTAATTATATTTAAATTGTTATGACCATGGAGCCTTTATTTGCATGGGTTTACGTTTCGTTCTGTGTAGCATGGAAAAATCTGAGAAACACTCCCATTCAGAATGCATTGGTTCACATTTCGTCCTTTGGAACACGGTTATTTTTATTTATTTATTTATTTTCAGTTTTTGAGGAGGTGTTTCAAAGATGCACATTTTTCTGCAATAATCCAAAATCCAATGGAAAAACCTGTTGGCTTGTTGTCAAGGGAACCCAGGGGGACGCTCACTTCCGGGTTGGCCAACATACGTCATCCCTCCACCACTCTATACTGTAAAAACAAATGTTCAAGTTGAATGATAATGCATGTACTGTCCTCAGTGGGGTGTGCTAACTCCAACTAGACAGTGAGCTAACTCATGAACATGAAGAATGCCTTGAATTCTTGTTTGCAGATTTATTTTCATTCTTCACATTGTATTGAATCCACGTTGATAAGATCAAGAGATCAAAAGATGAAAGAGAGTGAAACTAGAAAACAAACAACAAACAGGAATTCAAGGCATTCTTCATGTTCATGTTCATGATAATGCATGAATTTATTCTTTATTCTGCCGTAGTATTTATTGAAAGGGGGGGGGGGGGCGGGCGGGGGGGGGGGCATACAAGTCTTTTGGCCATGGTGGATCCAGATCTGGAGCATTTCAGCTCCTCGGGCAACAGCGCAGGGTTGCCAGGTCCTGCAAAAAACGTCCTGCCCACATACTGTTCAAAATCCACCCAAAATGTCCTAGAAGCAGCCCAAATTAAAATGGGAATCTTTTTTGTTGTTGTTTTAGCAGCGAAAATCATTGTGTGTGCCTGTGCGTGTGCGTGTCTGTGCAACCCGGTATCACGCCAAGGCGTCAAATAGATACGTTTGTCCACATCGCAAGGCGTGTTCAGGGTCACGCTTTGCTCGAGCAAAGCGTCCAATATTTCACTTCATAGATATATATTTGCACAATTTTAAAAACTTTTAACTTATCCTTAACATTTCTTTTTAACTTATTCTCTATTCACACTTAAACTGCTGCTAGCCCTTCTACTGTACTCTAATTGTTGAATGTTAATGTTATATGTTATATTGTTATAATGTCATAGTGCTACAGAGATATATGTTGTTGTTTTTTTTAATTGTTGTATGTTAATGTTACATTTTATATGTTTTATTGTCATAGTGTTATAGAGTTGTATGTTATTTTTGTTATATGTATGACGTCTACTGCGTAGATGAATGATGCTTGCCAAGTCGTAAGAATTTTGCTGTGCTGAAGCAATTTGGTACATGCAATAATAAACACACTTTGACTTTGACTTTGACTATCTGAGAGCCAACCCAGTCGCCAAAAGCATACGTTGACAGTGTACGTTTTCGTGGGTGGGTGGGCGTGACCCTGAACACGCCTTGCGATGTGGACAAACTTATCTATTTTACGCCTTGGCGTGATACCGGGTTGCACACACACACACACACAGCAGGTCTATAGGCCATTTATAACACACAGGTATGAGACACGTGAAAGATAACTCCTCGCCTTACTGTGTGTGTGTGTGTGTGTGTGTGTGTGTGTGTGTGTGTGTGTGTGTGTGTGTGTGTGTGTGTGGCCTGCCAGTGAGCAATTGACACACGACAGTTCTTTAAAAGAAAAAAGACCGATTCAGGTGAGAGACTAGTGACAGTCCATGATGACCTCTATCTTCTTTTGTTTCAGAACAAAAGCTATGTGTGAGGCAAACCAGATAGCAGTCTTAGAATCAAACTCAGGACAGAGACGGAAGACAAAGAGAGTGTATGAATATCTTGTTGAGTCAACTTGTGGGGCAGGCAGTGATGTGACCCAATGATCTGTGAACTTGAGAGGCATTTTTCTGGTGTGAATGAGGAGGTACTCAATGGAACTCAAGCATGCAGTCCAACCTCAGGCCACTTATTTTCTGAGCCTCATCTGACATCACTGGCTCTGCGTTACCATATTGAACTTAAGTCACAGGAAGTGATAGTTGCAAAAAACTTTCTGAAGCGCAAGAGTGAGGCTGGTACACTGGAAAAAGCCTTCTGTTGAACCAATTAAAAAAAACATGGGTAATGGTTCACATCTATATTACATAACTTGAGCCAATGACAAATATATAGCTTGCCTCAAACAATATTTCCTATGTTCATAAAAACAAAATAATACAACTTGGCACCAAGTATAATTCTATTCTTTGAATGAAGTTAATACATTTAAATCGTATGTTAAATCCTAAACAAAAAAATATTGATTCACTCCAACAATTGTTTCTCATTTAAGAAATATCTATCAGAAATAATTTGTTTTATCCAATTTAAAAGATAAAAATCGAATCAAACAATTGTTTCTCATTTAAGAAATATCTATCAGAAATAATTAGTTTTATCCAATCAAAAAGATTAAAATTTAATCAAACAATTGTTTCTCATTTAAACATGAACATTTTTAAACATAAAATATTTTTGTATACAATATATATTAACAATCTAAATGGCAGAGTTAGGCCTACTCCAGACCTCCCTCCAGACACAGACAGGCTGTGCTAGCTCACAGAACCAGTGAGTCATCGTCACTCTGGTCAAGGCTCTCTACTGCAGGTTCAGCTGTAGGTGCTACCTTGAATGAATAAGCAGCTGATGTTCCAAAAAGCTTCAAAACATGATCAGGCAGCTGGTGCTCAAAGCAAGCATCACTTGACAGCTTTAATCCATATCGGATGTATAGGATGGAGTTTAAGGTCTGCAAGGACATCCGGTTCCTGAGTTTGCTTTTTACCACGAGGACTGATGCTGCTCTCCATTTGGATGTACGAAGTGTTAAAGTCGCCAATCTCCCAGCTTTCTTGCGGCATTTCACTGAGGCACGCCCCCTTTCGGTCGTAGTATCTCGTCGCTTTCAAAGCAGAGCGAGCAGATCTGTACAACTAGCAAACAAGATGGCTGCGCCCATCGTCAATGGGGATTGAGCTGTATTTTCTTTGTATTTGTACCACGTTGGGGGTTATAATGTCAATTTTAAATCCTCTTACACACTTGATTTCATTGCTGCTTTAATCCGGTCACCAATTTATGGTCTTGCTTTGCGTGAAATTCAATGTAAAGCTGGTTTGCCAAAGAGGCTATGTTGCTAATGATGACTAGCCCGCTACTACCCCTCGTGGCTCGACAGAAACACGACAGCACTTGTTGAAATAAAAATTGGCGAAAATGGCAAAATATTATTGCAATGTAAAAGGCTTGCAATGTTAATGGTTCTGTAAAGGCTGGCAACCATTAAACACTTGATTATTTATTTTTTCCAAAATAGTTTTCTTCTTAAACTCGTCGGACACAAATAGCAAACTGGAAGGCTGGAGCAAGGGAAATACGTCACGTTCTCGCTGAAGCTGGTCGTTCGTACCAGCCAACCATCAAAATGGATAGCAGCATGAGCTGCCTGTAAGTGCGTTGAGACGGGGGAGGGGCCGCGCAGGCACCCGGTGCTCGTTGTGAAGAGGTAATAGCGATAGTGCTTTCACGTCAAAAAGTCGCCAAAAGTCACCAATAGCAGCTGAAAAAGGAGCTAGATTTGTCGCTTGTCGCTGTTTTGAAAAAAAGTCGCCAAAGGGGTCTGAAAAGTAGCTAAATATAGCGACAAAATCGCTAAGTTGGCAACACTGCGGTTTGGTCCAGTAGTCGTAAGCGTCTTTGTATTTAATGCGCATGCGCAGGCTTGTACGTAACCTTGAAATTGTACATTTGTCTAAACAAATATTTCTAAATTGAGCTCCTAATCAAATATAACAGTGTTTTAGGAAGAAAACAAAAAATGTTTATTTGTATTGAATGACAAAAGTATTAATCAGTTGAATACACAACCTTAAAATTTTACATTTGTCAAAATGGATATTTCTTAATTGAGCTCCTAATTAAAAATATCTATATTTCACAGTATTTTGAAATAAAAAAAAGTTATTTTAAAAATAAAACAAAAAATGTTTATTTGAATTGAATTACAAAATAATAATCAGATGAAGTACGGCTTAAAAACCTTTTTCCAGTGTTCTGAAATGTATCCTTCACTGAAATTTGTTATGCAGGTTGCCTTGACAATACCATTTAGCAGCTGTACATGTGAGCGGTCTTTTAGTGCCTTGCGTCGGCTCCATACATGGCTCAGGAGGACCACAGGCCAAAGCAGACTCCAGCACCTAGCTGTGATGTCCATTGAGAAGGAGGAGTTGCTCGAAAGAATTGAACACCAAAGGGTCATTGACAGGTTTGCCACCCTCAAAGTGCGGTGACATAGAATAACTCTCCCAAAGTAGAGTGTACTACCTGCATACTTGGAAGAGCCAAATGGGGATTCAGGGGAAGTACTATCAAAGATTTCCCTCTCTTTTTTTTTATATCTTTAATTTCTAAGTATTTTCAAGAGCTTTGGACTTTTTGAGTTTACCTCCTTTTTTCTTTTTTTTTTGCTCTTGATGTGAAGCTTGTTTTATTATTAATTATTGATGACTGATATTGGTTTATAAAAGTTCAGACAGGTGTGAAACCAAGTAGATTAGAGATTGCCATTTGTAAATAATTTACAGAAGATGACTTGCATTTTGTTCAATGACAATAAAGTTTAATCTAATCAAATCGAATGACTGTTGATACAAAAGGAGGCACATGTATTTAACGGTCGGGAAAACCAGCTGAGTGAAGAAGGTTTTGTGTTCGTTACAGGGGGCTGTCTGTGTGAACTGTCACAATAAAGCTGGTGTTCTGGAAAGGGCAAAAAAAAAAAAGTTGTTTTCAATAGACATAATATTTTTTTTTTTTTAAATACATTGCAAGGGCACAAATATTTTCAGTTGCTTTTGATGCCCTACATCCTCGAAACAACATGTTGCAGTACTTGAGACAAACATGCACAGAATAGACAATACGTACACATGAGCTTATTCTGCACACAGTCTGTTAACAGACAGAGAAAATCTATGGGTACAGAAAACACCTCCTCCTCCAAATAGCTCGGCTGCCTATAATGGAGGAGATTGAGCAATATGTTGCAAACTGCTTTGCTTTACATTTGGACAACCTCATAAATCTCAAGCCTCTGACCACCAGCCTGTGGACATGACCTATAGGCTGCCGAAAATAAAAACGATGAGCTGGCATTTATAGCCTAAATGTATAATAGCTTGCCCTAATGGTTGGTATTTAACTTGTTTAGTAAGGAAAGCTTCCTCTAAACTTGAGTCGAAAGTGCAACCAACTTCCCATAGGAAAACCTCTCTGCTATTCTGATCAATCACAATGACATCCGGTGTATTTGCTGTTATACCTTTGAATACATGGGGGTCATTGTATTCTGGTTAACAAGTTTGTAGAACATCTCAGCAACTGACTACATTAACGGCGGCAGTTGCGACGGGTGCGGTTGTTTACGTTTTTACAAAAACAACATTGGCGTCAAGCGGTGCTTCACCCGTGACCGGCATACTCGCGTAGCACACACACACACACACACACACACACACACACACACACACACACACACACACACACACACACACACACACTGTAAGACCATGGTCTTACATCCAGATAGCCACCCTAACGACTGGTGCTTCTTCTGTTGTTCTGTATGCATTTCTCTCATTCTGACCCAGCCCAGACTTTTAGGCACCGAATAACCCCATCTGTTTTCAGGGCATTTGACAGACACTTCTATCCTAAGCGACTAACAATAAGTCATAAGTCACATTTGGCATAAGAAGTGCATCAAATATTGATGTTGGTTCAGAAAGGATGTTAATAGAACCAAGAACCAAGAAACATCTGTACACACACACACACACACACAGACACGTTGCAAGCCCACCCCGCCCTTGCGATAAAACAACCCCAATACAAACACACACACACACCAGAACACAGGCACCTACCAACACACCCACCCGCACGCACGCACGTGTACTAATACACTCCATTATACAGGGCAAACAATAGAGGAATGTCTATACCTCTATAGACCCGCATCCCAGCGCCCCCTACAGGTTCAACACATTCATTATACAGGGCAAACAACGTAGGAGGGTCTATACCTCTATAGACCCGCCTCCCTGCGCCCCCTACAGGCTGCCGGATGTAACTTGTTTTGAGAATCACTATAACGGGGATCAGTGGCGTGCACAGACATTTTGGGGGGCAGGTGCTCAGGGGGGAAGGAAGGGCACTTTTTAGCGCACGCGGAACACCTTATTATAAAAAAAATGTGTAGCCTAATAAGCCTATGGTCGTCCTTGCGTTATCTGTCATTGGGCTATACAGCGTAAAACTTTATCAGGTGACCAGTCGGCTAAAAATGCCTAGTTGTTTGTTGCTGTATGAGACATTTTACTGCACAACAAAATGATTAGGCTACACGTTGGGCTTAGAGGGCAAACTATACGATTTTACTTGGTCTGTATGTTACCTGGCTGGTGGGAACACGGGAGAAGATGCGTGTCTGCGACCGTGCCTGCTATGCTGGAGACGCTTCTGTTTACTGAAGCGCATGTGGTGCCCTGCGCGTGCCAGCGCGAGTGCACGTGACAAAGGAAGAGAATTGAGTCTGGTCTGTGCAAGGGGGACGTGGCTCATTTTTGGGCATTGTTTCAGTCGTTTTTAATCGCTTAGGTTTTTAAAAGATCATTTCAAAACCGGCCTCAGTAAAATGTTAATTAAAAAAAAAATAAAAGAAAGTTTCAAAAGGGCATTTTCGTTGATAAAGGGCAAAAGTCCTGGTGCGTTAGCACCACCTAGTGTCTATGTGTGCACGCCACTGACGGGGATCCTTTATATACTACTCGCCCCGTTACCTCTCTGACCTCCCCCTTCCCTACACCCCCCTGCGCTCCCTCAGACCCTCTGACAAAGACCATCTGGCAATTCCCCGCACGAGACTCAAGACCTTTGGGTATAGGGCCTGTGCGTGTCCGCCCCCACTCTGTGGAATAAGCCCCCCCCCCCCCCCCCCCAACATCCGCTGTGCCCCTTCCGTGGAGACTTTCAAAAAGTACACGAAAGCACACCTTCTCTCTGAGGCCTATGGCCTCTGACTCACGACCCCACCCAGCGCCTGGCGCATTTGCACTCTCACTCCCCCGCCTACACACACACTCTCACCTCCCACTCTCGTGAAGCGACCTTGAGTATCCTGAAAGGCGCTAAATAAAATACATTTTTATTATTATTGTTATTATCAGCAGCCAATAAAAAGTTACCAAACGAGAGAGATATATGTTTAAAGGTATGTGTTGTGTGTGTTTGCGTGTGCGTCTGTCTGTGTGTGTGTGTGTGTGTGTGTGAGTGTGTGTGTGTGTGTGTGTGAGAACAAAGTATAATGATACTCATATGGTGAATCAATCCTTTATTTAATTATATGTTCCATTTCCATGTCAATTTTGGATCTAATTTCCATATCCAATAAACCAATTTGTTAAAGTGAGTGACAAATATTGCAAGATTGTCGAGCATCCCTCAGTGTTATTCAGGAACCTGCAGGAAGATGGCGCCACAGTCAGCGTTTGATGGTAACGTAACGCAGGTAGACCTCGTCACCTGGCTCGACCTGGTAGTCTTCGAGTCCTGAGAAACCAGATGAAACATAACAATAAATCAGAAGCCAATCATTGCCAAATTAATAGATACCTATTTAAATGTGTGTGTGTGTGTGTGTGTGTGTGTGTGTGTGTGTGTGTGTGTGTGTGTGTGTGTGTGTGTGTGTGCGTGTGCGCGTGCGTGCGTATCATTTGTGCTTTTCATCTTACCAACAGGTGTGAAGTCGCCACCTGCCAGGACCAGAATTTGCCAGAATTGGTTGCTTCCTTTATAATTAGTCGAAGAACCATATTTCACCTGGCTCAAATAGGTTGCCAAACCTTTTTTTGCCTTTTGGAAACTGCAAAGAGGACGCATTAACAGGTAAATTACTTTCATTCATATGACCCACATGATTTCTGTTGAAAAGTATAGTTTATTCAGAAGGGTTAAAATAGCATAATACAGATTACATAATCATTACATAATCTTTCATATTATGTAGCGGACGTAAACTGGCAACTGAGACTGGGTCCGTTTCCATGCACCAGATGATTGATGAATGAGGATTGAGGACCTAAAAGGGGCGAACACATTGACTGCATAACAAACCTGAATCCTTCCTTTTTGTTTTGAAAATCAGTCAATGCCAATAGGATATTCTGGCCTTGCTTTGCATTAATGAAGTAGCTCTTCCGGTCGGAGGCGCCTTCAGACTCCACCACAAGTGTAATGCTCACTTCAACAGCAAAAAGGAAAAGCATAAGGAACAAGTATTTATTAATACAAGTAAGCATTAAACGTGTGAAACCTAGTCCAGCTATAGTTGAGTAATGAGTAAACTCTTAATGTTTGTCCAAAACCCGATGGCTAACCCTAACCCTAAAAGTGAGAGGTGATGTATCTCCTACCTGGAGCCATGTCTAGAAGGTTGATCTCCACTGGTTGTGTTCTTCTGGAGCGAATGGAGTCGTTGGTGAGGTTACTGCTCTTGGTGCCCCTGCTTTTATAGTTAACCTCAGGGAAGACGTTGTGAGGGCAGGAGGATAACCACCCCCAGACATACTGATTGGGCATGTTGCACAATAAGGCAATAGGCAGTGTAAAAATGCAGATTGAAGCCAAAAGGTGTGGTGTGAGGGAAGTTTTACGCCATCCCTCCCACGCAACAGATGCTGTTTGTAAATCTTGGGCGTGATATTAAAAAGGTAAAATCATTCTATATCCCTTTAAATCAGCAATACGTTTAAACTTGCGTTGTTTTGAATAACAAACAAACAACGCTTTCAACTGACCCGTCGCTATGGGCGCTATTAACGCTCCGTTCACTTGCATGGGCCCTTCAAAACTTCCGGCGGTGAATTATATTTTGATAATTCACCGTTGCCAAGTATAATTGACCGTTGTCAAGGTAAACAAAGGCTTTTTTGCCTTTGCATAGATGCTGTAAACCAGGCCTATTCAACTAGCGGCCCGTGGGCGAAATGCGGCCCCTCTTAATTTTTTTCTGGCCCACAAGGGGTTGCATGCAAAAAATAAATAAAATAAAGGAGAAACATAGTTGCATGCAAATCAGGTTTCTGTTTGTAGCCGGTGATACTAGCCAGTATCAGTACCCCACAATCAGGAACTGGCATCACTTATTCTGACAATGTTTGGCTCAACCGATACGTGTGAGTCTAGCTTTTCTCATATGAATGACATTAGAACAAGGGCACTTTGCTCCATGACCTATGAGAAGCTGCATGAGTGTCTCAGGATGAGCCAAACTAGGCAAACAAGGCAGTGCAATCTTTCTCACAGAATAACTGGCTCAAAATGTCTCATATGTGCAGTAGTTCTGTTTTGTGATGATTCAAACAACATTGTTGAATTCTAAATACGTGTCCAAAATATGTGAGAACAAAATCTTTTATAATGATACGATTAAAAGTGAAGAATGAAGGAATGCGTCAAGTTTATTCCATGTAGTAGTACTATATATATTAAGTTAACACTACTTTAAATACGATTTATTTGTAGCATTTCATTCACGTAGTTTTACTCTGTGTGGCCCATGAACCCCCAGTGGTTTTCCTTTTCGGCCCACTTGTTAAGGAGGTTGAATAGCCCTGCTGTACACTAATGAACAGGCACAAATGGGCTAGTGAAATCGAGCGCACCTTTCCTGCAGGAATCTCTAACCTCTGATAGGTGGGTGGGTGTCTCCTGTTAGACAAAAACAAAAAGGCAGCACGAGCACACTTAAGCTAGTTTCTGCTGTTTTGTCTGTCAAAAAGGCTTGCTATTCTTTATCAGAAAATCCACGATTACCAGCTGTGTTATTACATGACCAGCTAATAATAATAATCATTTTAAAACCTTGACATAATCTGTCAGATGACTATTAAATGACAGTTGACCACAAGGCGATTCCATTGATGCCGCCTCTTGAATTGCTTCATTTTTTAGTCGGCAGGGGCTTGTAATTCTGCGTAACATGATAAGCAGGATAAGGTGCAGGAAAAGTTGACATGGGTGAAAAAAGACGCTGGCATTATTTTATCAGCTGAGGGTGTATTCATTGCCATAACAACTGAGCTAATCAACAAGTACCACATGTTCTAATACTATGAGGCTCCTGAAAACGCCCTCAGCTTATAAAATTTATTTATTTTAATAAGTTTCTTACTTTAATTTAAATAAACATAATACCAAGGGTTAGAAGTTTTACAAGAATTTTGATCGTACAAAGTCATGACAGAGGGACGTGGTGTCTTTATTCATGCTTTTTTTGAAAGGGAATAAGCTGATGAAGCTAACAAGCTGACAATTTAATTAAATGCAAACCCCAGTGAATCAAATGCTCTTGTTTCTCTGTTTTGAGATTCACACAGACTTAGCAGTCTTGTTTAAATGTTACAAATTGAGTAATAAACTGAACTTGGAAATGTTTTAAGTTGTTGCTGAGGTTATCTCAGCTAATTTTATTAATCTAAATAAATAAATATTAGCAGGTTCTCAATAGTAGGATATTTCAATTCAGGGAAGGCGCAAAAAATTATCTGTCTCCTAGGGTGGGAATGACAGAAAATAATTGAGAGCCACTGGTCTAGAACATGTTGTTCTTGTTGATAAGCTCACGTTGTTATGGCAATCAAAACGCCCACAGCTGATAAAATAATGCCAGCGGTATTGTTTTAACTGAAAATTAGCACCCTTTTTTTTTGCATCAGAACATGATTTTTTTGCATCAGAATTTTTATAAAAATGTATGGGTCCCTGAAAGTGAGACAACGTAGTTTATTGCTCCCGAAATAGTGGTATGTTTCTCATATTATTAATCTTGTACATGTTGTACCAATTTGTTTCAGTAACTGTGTAAATAAAAACAAAAGGGGGAACTATGGTCATTTTTGAGTGAAACTTAAACAAAAGGAAAATGAATATACCTCAATTTTTTTATTACAGTTCACATCCATTGATTATTCCTTCATCCAAATAGTCTTTTTTCCTTTCATCACTTTAGTGATTCAGAACTGCATTATTTAGCTGACACTGCCAGCTTTTGGCTTAGACATACAACAGCATAGTAACTAATAAAATAAAGGTTGTGGAATAAAAAAATCTTGGACAGGACTTTATATACTTCATATACCCCTGTGGCTTCCTGGGGTTGAGCCCCCCCAAAAGTCAGAACCTAGAATCGCCCCTGCTTACTTTCATTTCTAGTTCATCATCATGGATATTCGTAAGTGGTTGAAAAGCCCACCAACAGTCTAATAATCAGTCAAATAATTTCCTGGACCCATCAAAGGTAATCCCTCTCCTGCTATTAGCTGGAACTGAAAATTAATGACCCCCGGATTCCCCCCGAAGACGGAAAATGGACAATAGCAAAGATCCTTAGCACAGTCAACTGTGCACTCCAGGCTATGCCGACTGTTCTCACAGCCTACTACACCCTTGCCCTAACTTTAGGAGCTTCCACAGCAATGTGTGAAAACTCATTTTCCACGTTGAAAAACGTCTCCTCAGAGCATCGGCGCGGTATGCTGCACAGACGCAAGGCCCAGCTGATTCAACTTGCTTTTGAAAAGGACCTAACTCACAAGTTTACGTCTGAGTGGAAGGATATGTTGATGAGGAGGTTCTAATGGCAATGCATATCTCTCTGTTAAAGGTTGCATAGGTGATTTGCTTTTTTGGCCATTTTTGCAAAATTACTTGAAATCCTTATCATAACCCGCTTACAGCCACTGAGTTAGAAGTACTGACATGAAAATTAAACTTGTCAATCATCTGTGGAACGTGCAGGGCTCGAAAAACTCCAGCCAATCATATCCATTGCCACCGAGTTTCATTGGACAGTAAGTACGTCAATCAAACGGTCGTACTGCACTCCCCCTCCCCCCCTCCCCCCCTCCCCGCGCGCGACCCCTTCGTGCAGTACTCGTGACCCAGAGCTCGTGACCCAGAGCAAGCTCCTGTTTGTTGTTATCCTGCGGTATCTACTGGAACTAGTTAATCCACATTTGGACCTAGCAGTAGAAGACAATTTCCATGGCAGACAAGACGCCACAATCCCCACCACCACCACCACCACCACCACCACCACCACCACCAGCAAAGAGAAGGAAAACTCTTTTTCAGAGAGTAATTGATAATAAAAACGCTGAAAGAGAAAAACTGAAATCAAGAATAATCCTAGGCGCTGCTTTTGAACGTTGGCGGCAACTGAAGGACGAGAAGGGTCTAAAAACCGATGCTTGTGTGGCGGTTGACCTAGTTTCAAAGTTTATACCGTTTATACTCGGTAATACCGGTGTTGAGACGAGTGTATTACTCGGTGTGAAAATGTCCACACCGCGGCAACCCTAGTGAAAACCAGGACTTCCAATACAATTATATGAAACAAACATACATTTTCTAAAAATAGTATTGATTTATGTGACCGTTTAATGTTTATAACATCTGGTGCAACCATAGCCGCGAGAACGTATTCTCAGCAGGGGGTGCTGGAAAAAAAAACCCGGCCTGCACTAGACTCGCAACTCGTCACATTGATAAAAAAGATATATAGCAGCGCAGCTCAATTACACCAGTGCATGCGCGCACAGTTGAAAATCGATCGTTGTGTTCACTTCCTTCACACCATGGTTCACATCCAGCTGCTCACAGAACAAGTTTAGCGCACCACCGCTACCCTCACACTTTTTCATATAACCTTTTTTCAGCACTAGGACATATGAGCATTAAATAAATGCTGCGTCTCAACATGCCTTGGACAGCAGCGAGGATGACTCGCTTTGCCACGGGCCGAAACAGTTCGGAGCGACCACAGCCAGAGCGAACACAGCGGGGCAGAGGAGTGTCAGGAAGTCTTTGGTGTACACATCAGTACGGCCTATTTGCACTACTGTTTAGTGGCAATGCAGTGTTTTATTCTATGCCTTTTTATTTTCGTATATTATTTCAATTAATACAATTTATTTATTCATGAAATCAAGATCTGGTCTTCAAATCTTTTTTCCAAATATAGGTCGTATTACAATGGGGTTTGTGTTTATATTCGGACCAATACGGTACAGCGGATGCTCACATGACGTTAAGCATTTCCTGGTGCATAATGTGACGCTTCAGAACCTAAAATCCCGTTTCTCCCCGTTGATACGACAACACATAACCGGCGTTTTCAGAAATCTCCACTATGGTTTTTAGAAATGATCGTTTTCTGTGATAAGACAGGGCCTCGGACAGGGGGTGTTGCAGCACCCCCAAAACCCCTACTTCCCGCGGTACTGGGTGCAATTTACAGCTGAATGTAGTGCCATGTTGTTAAACGAAAACCTACGCTAGCCTGGCTCGCTCTCGCGCATCTCTGTTCGCGCTCGTGCATGATTGCGCGTCCAGGTACTTGGAATGGGTGGAGTCAGAGTCAGCGTTGAAGGGGAGGGGGTAGGACCATTTGAGTTGTGTATTTTCAAAATCTGCTGGCGTTTCGCAAATCGCGTACCCAACCTTTAACTGCTTTTACACCTAATATGTTGTATAGTCCAGTGTTTTATGGATATATATTCATAGCATTGCTTCTATGTAATGTATTGCTTTAAATGACGAGGAATGATGTGATGTAGTAGGCTATAGGCTACCGGGTCATATTGCTGTTGGTTATGATTAACGTGATGATTATGTGCTGCGCGAATAGAGGAAATATACGTACTGTAGGCTAATAATAATTGTGCCCCCCTATGCATTTCATATGCCCCCCCTTCAGACTCAGGTCTGGCGACGGGTCTGGCTTTCAACGACCATTTATCAAAGCTCAAATCTGAACAAATGTTTGCTTTCCAGTCTCTGAAGGGAGTCAGTCAGCAGGGAGTCCAAAGAGCTGCTTTCACAGCTGAAGCCAGCCGAGCAGCAGAAGAAATAGTTGATGCTGTTTTCCTTGAGATGTTTGATATGCTGTCCAGTGGGTCAACCTTTAACTGTGCACTCTGTTCCCTTTTCCATGTTTTAACCTCCTTTGTTAAGTAATTGAAGTTCATCACTCTTGGCTCATACCAGTCCAGAGTGTCAGTTTCTTTTTCCTCTTGTGATAACAGCTCTTGAACAGAATTGTGCACCTTATTAAACTCATCCACAGCTTGTTTGAACATATGCATAGATTTGTCAACATCATCAATATTTCCACCTTCAGTCAACAAGGCTTGTGTTTCATGTATTCTCCTTGTGCACACTCCAAGTTTCCCTCTGCGTGTCGCAGTCAGAGATTTTAAACGATCCTCCGCTTCCGCGGCCGTTTTCAGTTCAGTCATGTCCATTTTTTATTGTAGTTTGATTTATTGATTTCCTTTTATTAGATCGCTTCCTTATTTATTTTGCTCCGTTCGCCTATCCACCGCGTCCGCGGGATGCGCGGGCGCACAGAGCATCTGTTGCCACTTTCCTTTTTGTCACTTTGTTTAGCGATCGCATCATAATTCATTTCAAACAGACAGTTCATAGAACGGGGCTTTAAACGCGGATCTCATCCGCACATCCATATTCACAAGCACTTTATTGTGCACGGCTCATCCGTGGGTTTGTTTACTCACGGGTATCCAAACGAGCTGCGCGCGCCCGTCGTGCACGCCCGTCTTCCTTTGTCCTCTCCAAAAGTTGTCAGACCCGCGGAGTTTTCTGACTATGAAGTGGCGAACCCTTTGTTCACCCTATTTATTCCTGAGGCAGAGATAGTCCGACACACATTTCTTGGGAAGCACGCACAGAGAGTGTTTAACTTGGTGTTCATTCATTTATTAAGCAATAACTCC
>NC_079433.1:2369921-2394921 GCF_026213295.1 Gadus chalcogrammus | reverse complement strand
GGAGGGATAAGAGAGAGAGAGAGACACGTTGTAATAATATGCTAATGAAGTTGGTGATCGCACACATTTTTGTGTGTGTGTGTCTGTTTGTCTGTGTGTGAACAAAGTTGAAGGATACTCATATGATCAATTCAATCCTTTATTGAATTATAGGTTCGACCTCCATGTCGTTGTTTTTTTTTTAACTAATTTCCATATAAAATCAACTAATTTGTTACATTGAGTAACAAATAATATAGGATTGTCGATCAGCCCTCAGTGTATTTCAGTAATCTGCAGGAAGATGGCGCCACAGTCACAGTTTGATGGTTGTGAAGCGCAGGAAGACCTCGTCATCTGGCTGGATGAAGTAGTTATCGAGTCCTGAGAAACCAGATGAAACACAACTAAAGATCAGCAGCCAATCATTGCCACATTGGTAGATATCTGTTTAAATGTGTATGTGTGTGTGTATCATTTGTGCTTTTAATCTTACCAACAGGTGTGACGGTGCCATTTTTATTGACAGCAATTTGCCAGAATTTGTTATCTTTTTTAATTTGGGCAGATCCACCAAAAGTCACCTGGGTCAAATAGGTTGGCAAACCAAATTTGCTTTCAGGTGTGAAACTGCAAAGAGGACACAGTAATAAACAACAGGTAAATTACTATAATTCATAATGACCAACATGATTTCTGCTGTAAAGTAAAGTTTATTCAGAAGGGTTAAAATAGTCTAATACAGATTACATAATCAATACAAAATCTTTATTTTTATGTATGCATAAAATGCTAGTTTGCATTTTAAGATTGAAGACAGTTTACAGTTTACAGTTTACTTCCTCTATAGAGGAAGTAAACTGGTATCTGGGACTGGGTCTGTTTCCATGCACCAGATGATTGATGAATGAGGAATGAGGACCTAAAAGGGGCTAACACATTTGGACTACATAACATACCTGAATTGTGAGTCTCTTGCTGCAAATTCAGCCAACGCCGAATTGATACTCAGTTGTGGCTGTACAGCAGCATTGAAGATCATCCGGTCGTACTCGCCATCAGTCTCCACCAACAGTTTAAAGTTCACTTCAACAGCACAAGGAAAAGCATAAGGAACACGGATTAGACGTATAAAGCAGTGGTGAAGCTGGACCTTTTTTGGCGGGGCTCAAGCCCACCCAAAACATTGCCTTAGCCCACCCTATCGTTTCGTCCTCAAATCTAATATTCTACCTCTTTTTTTTACAAATTAAATTAAAGGTTACAAATTGAGTTAATAAACTAAACTTGGAAATTGTTTTAAATTGTTGCAGATGTTATCTCCGCTAATTGTATTAATCTAAATAAATAATAGTAAGCAGGTTCTCAATAGGAGGCCATTTCAATAGAGTCGCCCCTGAGCCTAGTCTAGCTATAGTTTGAGTAACTCTTAATGTTTGTCCAAAACCCGATGGCTAGCCCTAACCCTAAAAGTGAGAGGTTGTGTATCTCCTACCTTGAGCCATGTCTAGAAGGTTGATCTTCACTGGTTGAGTTCTTCTGCAGCGATGGGATTCGTTGGTGAGGTTACTGCTCTTGGTGCCCCTGCTTTTATAGTTAACCTCAGGGAAGACGTTGTGAGGGCAGGAGGATAACCACCCCCAGACATACTGATTGGGCATGTTGCACAATAAGGCAATAGGCAGTTTAAAAATGCAGATTGAAGCCAAAAGGTCTCGTGTGAGGGAAGTTTGATTGTGTTCAGACATGTTGCCTTTCCACCGAAGTCTATCAGAAGATAATGACCCCATCCGTCCCACGCAACAGATCTTCTGTACCTGCAAAAACAGAAATTCATGATATGAATGCAGATTGATATCATGAAACAACACTGTTCTGTCTTCTTCACTAAACGGCTGTTTTGAAATATTATATTACAAACACTTTATAATAACTACACACAATTCATCATTTATTAATCATTTGTTATCTATTAAAGTCTGGGGCCCCCTGCTTGAGCTGCTCCCCCCGCGACCCGACCCCGGATAAGCGGATGACGATGAGGATGATGAGGATGTTATCTATTAGGTAATGGTTTGTTCACCATTAGTTATTTATTGTTCATACATAACGTATCATTAGTAAAGCATGTCTTCACACAGTTATAAATGGGTTTGTTCATAGTAAATAAGCCTTCTAAAAAAGTAATTTTACCATTATTATCTAGGTACTTAGGAATGTATCTAGACTGTATGTATCTAATGTAGGTCTAGACTATCTAGACCTACATTTGTTCATGCCTTAAATAAAATGTTATGATTTAGAAATAGGCCTCAACTAATAGGGGTGTTAATACATATGTTACAAATACTTACCAATTAGGTAACCATGATTAATTCATGAGTTACTACGGATTAGTTGACTACATGGTGTGAGCCCATCTAAAGTGAGCACTTTCTATGCTTTACAAAGCATTTAGAAATGAATTGCAAACATAACCTGGACACAAATATGTATTATTCTATTTGGACATGCCTTCAGAACTATGCCTACGGATAGTTAGTGTTACTGCATCTTTAACAAGCACTGAACAACACTTCAATTCATGATTAACTCATGAGTTACCACGGATTAGTTGACTACATGGTGTGAGCCCATCTAAAGTGAGGACTTGCTATGCTTTACAAAGCATTTATAAATGAGTGGCTAGCAGATACCAAAGAGACACAAGTTAAAACAAAATATTATTTTAAGAAAAGGGAAAGAAGCTATGTGCTGAAGTGCTGAAAACGTACAAATATTTATTTTAAACTACATAAATTCTTCTTTTCAACAAAGAACACACAACAACACACACTATCTCCTTGCACACACACAACGGCAACTATGCTCAGTATGTGTTGCCGGTGAGAGGCAGGAGAAGCTACAGTGGTGGAATGCCTTTCCAAAACAGCCAGATTCCGCCTCCAGTGAAGGGCCACAAGCACACACACACAGGGTGAAGGAGCACACACACACACACACACACACACAGAGGGAAGCAGCACACACACACACACACACACACACACACACACACACACACACACACACACACACACACACACACACACACACACACACACACACACACACACACACACACACACACACACACACACACACACACACACACACACACACAGGGAAGGAGTATCCATTTACTCTGAAATGTCCGGCATGATCAGACGATAACGGAGGAACGGTGAATTCCAGTCTGGTGCGACGCCGTCTGACAACACACCACCACACATACCAGCATTTTCACCACAATCACAGCAAGACACACAAAAAGAAACACTCACAACAACGAGAAATAACACAAGCTCCTTAAAACAACCCACAAGTGATACTCAACTAAGTATAAATCATAATCCAGAGATATACAGTGTACTCATACTGTACTCATCTTTAACACACACACACACACACACACACACACACACACACACACACACACACACACACACACACACACTACGAATCTAGTGTGGCTTGTCAGCTACACACTTAAATCTGATTTCAATCTAGAATATGAGATGACCACAAGCAATTCCTCTAAAATTCACTGTGTGAGTGCTAGAAACAATCACACATGCAATGTCACATCATATGGGAGGAGCCAGCCTGGAGAACACAACACAGCGAAGCAGGAGTGATCTAGCACCCAGGTGAGTGGAAAGTGGTGAAATTAGTATTTCTAACCTCTTTGCAGTGTTTTTTCCATTTTAACCCTCTTGGATGCCTTCTTTCTCCCTTTCCCCTTCTTCTTCCTCTTCTTGTCCTCTGAGGATGAGCTGTTGGATGACTCTGAGTCTGTACTCTTTGAACTCATCTCGGAGGAAGATGAGTCCAGTGTAGAGACACTACTGGAACCGGCAGTTGCTTTGGGCTCATCTTTTTTAAGAGCTGTTTAAAAAGATTAAAATACAAACATAAGAGTCACAACACATAATACATAACAACACATATGTCAACCCTGTGTGTGTGTGTGTCTGTGCGTGCGTGTGCGTGTGCGTGCTTGTGTGTGTGTGTGTGTGTGTGTGTGTGTGTGTGTGTGTGTGTGTGTGTGTGTGTGTATAACACGCTATTTTATGTTGAAATGCGACATAATCCAGTGTTCACGAAACGTACACTGTCAACGTATGCTTTTGGCGACTGGATTGGCTCTCAGATATACGTGTTTCTAACAAGATGATATCATTAAAAGTTACATAAAGTAACAGTTTAATAACACAAACGCAGGAAGCACGTGAGCTGCTATAGCGAAAGCAGCCCACAACCTGACGTCGTTGAAACATGCGAGCGAGCCGATCAAATCCTAATAACTATAAAACTAAAGATCAGACACTGACTGAAGATTATGCAAGTAAAGAGTATATTTCTCGCTAGAAATGTTATCAGAAACACGTTTAACGGTGAATCGGTCCTAAAATATTGCATTTCCCATTCAGATAATAAAGATTAATAAAGATCATACACATTCACTGATTGAAGATTATGTAAGGAAAACGTACATTTCTCGCTAGAAATGTCATTAGAAACGCGTCTAATGGTGTAGGCCTATCTGTCCTAAAATATTGCATTTCCCATTCAGATAATAAAGATTAATATAAGCTACGCCGTGTTCCGGAGCCGCGGGGGTTTCTGGGAATTGGGGTTCTCAGTTGACAAATGGGGCTTTTGTTAACTTGTTTTGTTGTTAGGATTAAGTGGGGTTAATGGGTTCGGGATGTTATGTGGTTGTGTGTTGTTCTATTAACATTGTTCGTGTGTTCATTGTTGTCGACACCGTCACCGAGAGAGACGTGACCATCGTTTCGTGCAGCTGTTCCGTGTTGAAGTCTCGTTCAATAAAAACCAAATCTCGTTGTCGAGCGTTCAATAAAAACCAACTCTCGTTGTCGAGCGTGCCCCCCCCCCCCCCCCCCTACAAACGTGTCTCCCCCCCTCAACAAACGTGTCCCCCCCCCCCCCCCCCCCCTTCAACTAACGTGTTCCCCCCCCCCCCTACAATCGTGTCGTCGTCGTCCCCCTCAACAAACGTGACTCCCCCCCCCCTCCCCGGTCAACAACAGTCTACCTCCCCCCCCCCCCTAAACAATCGTATCCACAATTTGCCGCGAAAGCCGTGAAACCCAAACCCCGAAACCCGCCTCCACAGCGGCACGCGTGGATACTGAAGGTATAACACGCTATTTTTTACGTTGAAATGCTACGTCTCCAGTGTTCATGGAAACGTACACCGTCAACGTTTTTTCTTGGCGACTGGGTTGCATATGTGCACGCATACAATGCACAGCCAGATCCTGCAAGTTCATGGTCACACTTTTTCCCCCACTACTTTTTAAAGTAATTTTAATACTAATGTGAATGTTAAAACAACAATCACAATACTAATGTAAATTGTATTCGGGAGATATGCGAATAACAGGTGCACAAACCACAAACACACGCAGACTGAGCGACAGACGTTCCTGTCATTAATTGATAGATGTAGCCTGCTGCCAAGCAATAGTAGTACTATTTCCGATGAAAGCAAAGACTGCCTCTTAAACCAGAACCTTACTAAGCGAAGACTTTAACATCATGAGTTTGCGGTTGTGTGTTAATAACAGCAGTTCAATAACCTGATGGACTGTGGAAAGGGAATGTGCGAATCTGCTAATATGGATCTGTATTCTTGGACCACTCGGCAGATGACTGTGGCGGACTGGAGGCGAAGAGGACACGCAATGCCTTCCTTCTACCCTACTAAAAACAAACCAACACTTTGACTAAACATTGTGTTGGGAGACTTGCCGGATACTAGTTGAGGAAATCTCTCTCCTTGGTCAACTCCTCTATTTTCTCATTCTGCCATTCCATTTTCTTTTTGCACATCTGCAACTCATGTGCTTTATTGTTTAGTGCCAGCTGTGCTGTGGGGGCTGCTGACACACCTAAAAGAAATACATATGTCATTATTGAATGAATGTAGAAAATCTAATTAAAGTCAAATCACTGGACACTGGACAAATCACAGGAATTCAGTAAAATGTGTTTCTTCTATTCAAGCACGGGTTTCATAAAGTAGCCTATAAAACATTAACTGTTAGCCTATTAAAGTAACCTCATCTGACAGAAAGAAATTAAACTAATGGATTTCAGTCAATTTCCTTTTCTAACGCCTGTATAGCTTATTGTTCAGGTATGCAGTGTGAAATACTATACAATTAGTTCATTACAGACTGCATTCAGAGGTTTTCATTCGGTTATCATACTGTCTTTATAATACGTTCACAAGATTAATTTGGTTTGCTGAAATCAGGAGAAACATGCTGAATTAATTTGTTGACGTTCCATGGTAGTTAGGCTACAGTAAACTCTCACTTCTTATTCATTAAACTGCTGATGCAGTTCAGTGCCCCCGCATATGAGTAGCTAGCTACTATATGTGGCTGTACTGTATAAGTAGCTAGCAAGCTAGCAAGCAATCTACCTCATTGTCAATCAATGTAAGTTTAAAAAAACTACAAAAACACATATAAATCACCAACACTGCTGCCTTCCGCTTCTGTCTCCTCTACATATTTTTTTCCTCTAGTCTGTATCCGTTTTCTGTTTGCCATTATTACTGCTACTGTCCACCAACTGGAACAGGTTCCTATATACCTATAGAATAAGCGCGAAACCTTTCTTTGTCCCACGTTGATGACGCGATCCCTACTGAACGCAGGCGTTAGATTCTGTGGCAGCACGATCCTGGCGGCATCATTCACCAGTGCAATGACAAGATTCAGGAGTGTGAGAAACCTTCTACATCAGGATGTCTCTAAACAAAATGCTTGGAAGCTTATTAAGTGGTTTCAGAGGAAGAAACTTTTGAGAAGAAAAATGAAATGCCGTAAATGCTATCATGGCATGGAGCTGAAGAGAAGAGGAAACTGTGTGGACCAATATGCTTGGTAAGAAAGGGATAGCTGAGATGAGATACATTCAGTTTGAATAGCATGATATGCTGCAAGTTTTTATTGTAAAAAAACGAAGTAATTTATTTCTTCAACTTCATATGGGACTAGACTGAGCCTACTTGGGGTGCACATGTTGCACACTTGAAGAAAGTAACTCTAAACAGTGTGCTGGGAAAGATTGCCTTCATTTATTTACACATTTACACATATTTCAGCTCACTTCATAAGCAACGACTGCTTCCCTTTTCCTTATCATGTATTTTGTAGTTTATAGTAAAATATGGGGACATGTACAATTGTGCTGATTGTATTTTAATTGTATGATGCACCTCTCTAAATAACAACAACGGTATGTTACTGTTTGTTAGGATCTGTCGACGGGCTGCACATTACAGAAAGCCCACACAAAAATCTGTGCGGCATAAGTCAATGTTCAGTCATTCAAAGGTCTCTCTGAAAAATTGGATGCAATTCACGTACAGGTAGGTAAGCAATACATTTGAGTTTTAAGAAATCACCTCGCCATTCTGTTAATGTAATTGATTATGGAGCCATACTTTTATTAACTTTTTATAGTTTTACCTTTTTATTTTAATTGATTACTATTTGTTTTGTAGCTGAACATGTTTAAGCCTAGACTCAATGTATTATGATTGCATTATTATTCGTATCATTGTAATGTATGTGATATTGTTGAGTTAACATTATATTTGTCATTGCTTGTTATTATTGGCTATGTTGGTACTTTTTAGTGTTATGCGTTATGTGTAAGGTTAACAATAGGTATATAATGTAACCACCTTTATACAACCCTATTAGCAAAAATAACTACAAATGTTATTCCAAGGAATTACCAGTGCATGACAATGCAAAAGTGACTTAACATGTCATTGAAAGCTAAAACAGATAATGCGTAGAAAGACTGTTGTGTTGCTAGACATGGTGGCTGCTAGGTAGTAGAGACAGAGAGCCTTTAAAGTTCAGCAGTTAAGTGAGCAAGGACCTTTTGAAATAGCACCATGCACTTGAGCAGAGGAAGTGTAGAAAAGTAAAACACACCGAGAAAAAGAGCCTATATTTTGAGTACTTGAATCATGCAAAGCATTTTCTTTTTAAAAATAAATAAAAGAACAAAATGAATAGTATAGAGTGCTCGGTTAATATGTGCTTGATTGTCTGAATATGATGTTAACCACATTTCTATTGACGTGTGTCCCGATAGGACTCACTATATTGATGCACCTAGCCGTTCCAGAATCACTCCAGAATCATGCTGTGACACCATGCTGTCAACAAGGCCACCTTATAATTTATTGTGTGCTTACATATATCCTAAGATAAGGTAAATTGGTTACCTTATAACTTTTTGTGTGCTTACATATATCCTAAGATAAGGTAAATTGGTTACCTTATAACTTTTTGTGTGCTTACATATATCTTATGATAAAGAAAATTGGTTTCTTTATAACTTCTTGTGTACCTCTTATATCTTATGAGGAAGTAAATTGCTTACTTTAGATATTCTTATGTGTTAAAATTGTGTGCCTTAAAATGTCTTACCATAGAGCCAACTGGTTACATTATATACCCTTTTTATGTAAGTAAATTGAATGCTTAAACATATCTCCTTGTGGAGAAACATTGGAGGAATACAAAGAACATGTGTCCCTTTAGACCCCATGATGTATGAACACTCGGCGCATGATAGCATGTGCACAACTTCAAGCTTCTTGTGTTGCCCCTCAGTCGAAATAAGGGAAACTCTGGAACGTTTATCAAAGGATCTTTTGTTATCAGGAGAGTAAAACAGGGAAATCTGCAGAGAAAGCTCAGTCTCTTGGTCCTTTTTGGTTCTTCTGCTGTTGGTGTGGTGTCGTGTGCTCTGCTCTGCCCTGCTCTTCTGCTTCCAAAAAACTGTGGCCTTCATAGCAATAGATTTTCATCTTAGGGACTCTGACACCGTAGCGCTCGGTTCAGACTCTATTTTCTTTTTAGTTTAGATTTAGAAATCCAACCACGGACTTCATCTGAGAGTACGTTGGTAACTCAGTTTTAGAAATCCAGCCTTGGGCTCCACCCGAGAGGACGTTGGTACTTAGAACTCCAGCCTCAAGAGCCTCTTGAGAGAACGTTGGTACTTTTAATAGGAATCTTCTCTAGCACTAGCTTCGTCTCAAGCGTGATTAACTCAACAAAGGCAACTCTCGGGGTCGTGCGGTGTACTGGGGCAAGAGAGTTGTGTCAACGTTAAAACCTGGGCTCCACTTGGGAAACGTTGTTAAAAACCTTAGTTCTAGAAACCCAACCTTGGCTCCACCCGAGAGAAACGTTGGTACTTTTAATAGGCCATTTTTCATCTATATTCTTCTTCTTTTACTGTCTTTTCTTTTCAAATCTATACTCAGTTGTAAAAGTGATTGTGTTTATTGGACCTAAGAATAAATCTACCTGACTACATTTGTAGTAGGTAAACTCAATCGTTCGAGTCCTTTTCCCTGTCGACTCCTCGACACAGGCAAAGCCGAACGACGCGCTCTCCCAGCTGATCCCCTCACGGTGAGTGGCGCATTGTACAGGCAATGGTTGATTGTGACTGACGTGTATAGGGGGTGATGAGGCAAAAAGATACATCATTATTTTGTATTAACCAAGAGAGAGAGAGACCTTGGTCCCGCTAAACGGACGGGTCTGAATTCGTATTAAAGTAAACTGTTGTGAAGGGACTTAACAGAGTGACCTGGGTCGGACCGGATTAAGACTGAGCCGAGCCGGACCGAGCGCCTCCGTGAAACCGACGATTCACGGAAACAAGCGGGCTCGACCTAGGTTGGTCCCGGGGAGCGTACGTGCGACACCCAGACTCACACACACAAAACACAAAACACACCCCTGCGGAGCGGTGTGTGTGTGTCGTACGCGATCGTTCCCATAAATCACCGCGAGTGCGGTGCCAACACTCGACACTATGTTGAAGGTTCTCCAAGTATTTTTGGGTGCCGCCACGGCTGTTGATGTTTCAAACAAAACAGAGAGCTAGCATATTCAGCGGACAGGCAGCTAGTGGATCGTTAGGAGATGATTGCTGTATGTGACAAAATAAATGTTCTAGCTAAGAAACTGCGTAGCAAGACTTTAAGCCAGTCAAGCTGAATTAATTATTGAAGAAACAATACAGTGTATTGTTTTGCTTTTTGCTGGTCTCTTTGATTGTGTTAAATGTATTAACAGTACAACATTTTTTGTATTTACCTTTGAAGATTTTCACAGGGTCTTAGACTTAGACAAATTGACATGATGGAAGACAGCATTGCAGCCAGTTCAGCCACTCTGACCAAAATGGCCAAAAAAATAAGGGAGGCATGTGTGTTTGCGATGGAGAGGTTGAGGAGGCGGACACGTCAGCAGATTGGTGGGAGAAGGGAGTTTGTAGCTATTGATGAGAGCCATTTTCGACACAAACGAAAGGTATGTTTTTAGCTTTAGTTTACAACATTTTGATACTTGTGAAGAACAGTAGTTAATCTAGTTATTTTTTTATAGTAATATGATTGTATAATCGTAAAATATATAACTGATTATATCTGTATTGTTTTTTTCCTGTATAAGTATGGAAGAGGAAGGATGGCTGGTGGGTGGAGACGGCGGAAGTGGGTATTTGGGATGCTTTGCGTGAATGGAGAGGCAAGGAGGCCAGTTTTGCGCCTTGTGGAGAAGAGATCCAGGGGGCACCTCGTGCCTTTAATAGTTCACCATGTCAGACCAGGGACATCAATTATAAGTGATGAATGGCGTTCCTACCGTGTACTCTCAGGGCTTGGGTACCACCATCATACTGTGAATCACAGTAGGTGGTATGTTGATCCGCGTACTGGGGCTCATACTCAGCACGTGGAGAGGGCCTGGCGCTCTTACAAGGAGCAGATATGGAGACTGAGGGGAAATCGGTCAGAAAGTCTGCTCTCTGACCATTTGTCCCTCATAGAGTGGAACGAGTGGTTTGCGAAAAAGCACCACCATGGTGCATTTGGTCGGCTAATGCACGACATCTCAAAAAAATATAAGTAGGCATAGGTAGTGTTAATTAATTGTACATACATATGTTTATATTGTTGTTTGTTTGTTTTATGACAACATAAGTATGCATTAATTGTATTTTTTTATTTATTGTAATTTGACTTTTTTTAATGTTTGTTCAATACCATTGTTCATAGCTTATTTTCAGTTTCTTTTTTCCCCCCTGGGGTGTGTGATCTTAGTCACTGTTTAAAAACACAATTTGTGTTGAAAATAATAATTATAATGTATTTAGTTTTAAATAAATATTTGTACGTTTTCAACACTTTGACATTTCTTTCCCTTTTCTTAAAATAATACTTATTTTACTTGTGTCTCTTTGGTATCTGCTAGCTTTTGCCACTCATTTATAAATACTTTGAAAAGCATAGCAAGTCCTCACTTTAGATGGGCTCACACCATGTAGTCAACTAATCCGTAGTAACTCATGAGTTAATCATGAATTGAAGTGTTGTTAAGTGCTTGTTAAAGATGCAGTAACACTAACTATCCGTAGGCATATTTCTGAAGGCATGTCCAAATAGAATAATACATATTTGTGTCCAGGTTATGTTTGCCACTCATTTATAAATGCTTTGTAAAGCATAGCAAGTCCTCACTTTAGATGGGCTCACACCATATAGTCAACTAATCAGTAGTAACTCATGAGTTAATCATGAATTGAAGTGTTGTTAAGTGCTTGTTAAAGATGCAGTAACACTAACTATCCGTAGGCATAGTTCTGAAGGCATGTCCAAATAGAATAATACATATTTGTGTCCAGGTTATGTTTGCAATTCATTTATAAATGCTTTGTAAAGCATAGAAAGTGCTCACTTTAGATGGGCTCACACCATGTAGTCAACTAATCCGTAGTAACTCATGAATTATTCATGGATAACCTAATTGGTAAGTATTTGTAACATATGTATTAACACCCCTATTAGTTGAGGCCTATTTCTAAATCATAACATTTTATTTAAGGCATGAACCAATGTAGGTCTAGATAGTCTGTTAATCATCAACTTCCAGGTTTTAACCGGCCTTATAAATTCCTAAGTACCTAGATAATAATGGTAAAATTACTTTTTTAGAAGGCTTATTTACTATGAACAAACCCATTTATAACTGAAAAAATGCTTTACTAATGATACGTTGTGTATGAACAATAAATAACTAATGGTGAACAAACCATTACCTAATAGGTAACAGATGCTTAATAAATGATGAATTGTGTGTAGTTATTATAAAGTGTTACCAAAAGGGGTAAATCATTCTATATCCCTGCGAAGCAGCAATACGTTTAAAGTTGAGTTGTTGTTTTGAAAAACAAAAAAACAATTCCTAAAATGATCATTTCTCAAAGCTCAAATCTGACCAAATGTTTGCTTTCCAGTCCAACCCTGTCTCATCAAAATTACGTTCCCAGAGAACTATTCTGCATTCTCAATTACGTTTGTCAAAAAACGAATTTTGTCCGTGATTACGTTTCATTGAACGTATCGCAAATACGTTCGTTCTCAGCCTATTTTTTGCCATTTATTTACTTCTAGGATTATGTTTGGTTGAAACGTATTCCAGATACGTTAAGTGTCAACGTATAGCACATTATTGTCATTAAAGGCACCCAGTGCAACTTTCGAGGCTTAAAAATAAACATTCAATTTCTAGTCTTTTTTACACGTAGTAAGTTTTAATAACTCCATACCATTACATACCGACATTCAAGCAGCAAAGATGAGACGTCGTTGTGTGGTGAGAACTGATAGAAAATCGATAACAACAACAATGCCACCATTTTCTTTATTTTTTGTAACCTACAATAAATAAAGCAGGCTTCCAGTCAATGGAAAAATGGCTTCTCCCCACCGGCGATTGTTGTTGTTTACGATTTTCTATCAGTTCTCACCACACAGCGACGTCTCATCTTTGCTCCTTGAATGTCGATATGTAATGGTATGGAGTTATTGAAACTTACTACGTGTAAAAAAAACTAGAAATTGAATGTTTCTTTTTCATTGAATGTTTACATAAAGTTGCACTGGGTGCCTTTAAGGCATATTTCCCTTTCGGGGAACGTTTAATTTAACGTATTTTGTCTGAAACACGTATCTTGGCCGTGAATACGTTTTATTGAACAACCAACAAGGTTATAAAATACATAAATTCCTGGTTAAATACAATACATGAAGGTGAAAAGGTGGTGCGTGTGTGTGTCCACTGCCCAACCCCGCCCATCCTCTAGTTTTTATTAGTTCTGACTGAGTTTTCAAGAAGATTATGCAATACATATTACACCCCTACTGTTTCTGCGCTTGGCCCAAGAAAACCGTGACCCACGACTCCGTTTTTTAAACAACCCGTGAAGCTTGCAACCCTGCATCACCGTCACCTTCGCCGTACTGGCAGTGATGGGAAGTTTCCAAATAATTATGATTCATGTATTGTAGGCTATATAACCAGGAATTTATGTATTTTATAACCTTGTTGGTTGTTCAATAAAACGTATTCACGGCCAAGATACGTGTTTCAGACAAACGTTCCCCGAAAGGGAAATATACCTTAATGACAATAATGTGCTATACGTTGACATTTAACGTATCTGGAATACGTTTCAACCAAACATAATCCTAGAAGTAAATAAATGGCATAAAATAGGCTGAGAACGAACGTATTTGCGGTACGTTCAATGAAAAGTAATCACAGACAAAATGCGTTTTTTGACAAACGTAATTGAGAATGCCGAATAGTTCTCTGGGAACGTAATTTTGATGAGACAGGGTTGCAACCGGAAAGCAAACATTTGGTCAGATTTGAGCTTTGAGAAATGATCATTTTAGGAATTGTTTTTTTGTTTTTCAAAACAACAACTCAACTTTAAACGTATTGCTGCTTCGCAGGGATATAGAATGATTTAAACTTTTTAATATCAAGCCCAATATTTCAAAACAGCCGTTTAGTGAAGAAGACAGAACAGTGTTGTTTCATGATATCAATCTGCATTCATATCATGAATTTCTGTTTTTGCAGGTACAGAGGATCTGTTGCGTGGGACGGATGGGATCATTATCTTCTGATAGACTTCGGTGGAAAGGCAACATATCTGAACACAATCAAACTTCCCTCACACGACACCTTTTGGCTTCAATCTGCATTTTTAAACTGCCTATTGCCTTATTGTGCAACATGCCCAATCAGTATGTCTGGGGGTGGTTATCCTCCTGCCCTCACAACGTCTTCCCTGAGGTCAACTATAAAAGCAGGGGCACCAAGAGCAGTAACCTCACCAACGAATCCCATCGCTGCAGAAGAACTCAACCAGTGAAGATCAACCTTCTAGACATGGCTCAAGGTAGGAGATACACAACCTCTCACTTTTAGGGTAAGGGTTAGCCATCGGGTTTTGGACAAACATTAAGAGTTACTCAAACTATAGCTAGACTAGGCTCAGGGGCGACTCTATTGAAATGGCCTCCTATTGAGAACCTGCTTACTATTATTTATTTAGATTAATACAATTAGCGGAGATAACATCTGCAACAATTTAAAACAATTTCCAAGTTTAGTTTATTAACTCAATTTGTAACCTTTAATTTAATTTGTAAAAAAAAGAGGTAGAATATTAGATTTGAGGACGAAACGATAGGGTGGGCTAAGGCAATGTTTTGGGTGGGCTTGAGCCCCGCCAAAAAAGGTCCAGCTTCACCACTGCTTTATACGTCTAATCCGTGTTCCTTATGCTTTTCCTTGTGCTGTTGAAGTGAACTTTAAACTGTTGGTGGAGACTGATGGCGAGTACGACCGGATGATCTTCAATGCTGCTGTACAGCCACAACTGAGTATCAATTCGGCGTTGGCTGAATTTGCAGCAAGAGACTCACAATTCAGGTATGTTATGTAGTCCAAATGTGTTAGCCCCTTTTAGGTCCTCATTCCTCATTCATCAATCATCTGGTGCATGGAAACAGACCCAGTCCCAGATACCAGTTTACTTCCTCTATAGAGGAAGTAAACTGTAAACTGTAAACTGTCTTCAATCTTAAAATGCAAACTAGCATTTTATGCATACATAAAAATAAAGATTTTGTATTGATTATGTAATCTGTATTAGACTATTTTAACCCTTCTGAATAAACTTTACTTTACAGCAGAAATCATGTTGGTCATTATGAATTATAGTAATTTACCTGTTGTTTATTACTGTGTCCTCTTTGCAGTTTCACAACTGAGGCCAAATTTGGTTTGCCAACCTATTTGTCCCAGGTGACTTTTGGTGGATCTGCCAAAATTAAAAAAGATAACAAATTCTGGCAAATTGCTGTCAATAAAAATGGCACCGTCACACCTGTTGGTAAGATAGAAAGCACAAATGATACCCACACACATACACATTTAAACAGATATCTACCAATGTGGCAATGATTGGCTGCTGATCTTTAGTTGTGTTTCATCTGGTTTCTCAGGACTCGATAACTACTTCATCCAGGCAGATGACGAGGTCTTCCTGCGCTTCACAACCATCAAACTGTGACTGTGGCGCCATCTTCCGGCAGATTACTGAAATACACTGAGGGCTGATCGACAATCCTATATTATTTGTTACTCAATGTAACAAATTGGTTGATTTGATATGGAAATTTGTTTTAAAAAAAAGATGACATGGAGGTCGAACCTATAATTCAATAAAGGCTTGAATTGATCATATGAGTATCTTTCAACTTTGTTCACACACAGACAAACAGACACACACACAAAAATGTGTTTTAGTGAATTAGGAAATGTCTCTTATGGACAGAAAGACAAAAGCAGACAGACAGACACAGTCAGGCAGACAGACACAAGCATACAGGCAGACAGACAGACAGAAAGATCGAGAGAGAAACAGGCAGGCAAAGAGATAGACAGGCAGAAAGAAGGACAGACAGACAAAAAGAGAGACAGAGAGAGAGAGGGACAGACAGGTAGTCATACAGATGTTAGATGCAGTGTGGTGCTTCATCACACACTGACATTTGTTCCGTAATTATTATCTAATAATAACAATAAGAATATAGTTTAGTGTATATTGTATCAACCTCATATGAGTTGACATTTTTCTTAAAAGGCAGATTTAGAAAAAAACAGGACAATAATATTGCATTGATTTGAATTTATTAATTTTGAACCATACAGTACAGATTTATTTACATTTTAAAGCAGAACAAGAACTGACTTATACAGAGGAATGTAAAATAATGCATTTTTAGACGTTGTGGATTTAAGGGTGTGTGTGTGTGTGTTTTGTTATAGAAGTGTGTGTGTGTGTGTGTGTGTGTGTGTGTGTGTGTGTGTGTGTGTGTGTGTGTGTGTGTGTGTGTGTGTGTGTGTGTGTGTGTGTGTGTGTGTGTGTGTGTGTGTGTGTGTGTGTGAGTGTGTGTGTGTGTGTGTGTGTGTGAAGGGAAGTATATTTTGTGTATGTGTATATTGTGACGACCCCACCACTCCACTAGGGGCCTCTGTGTTCTTTGCTGCTTTGCTCTCCCTTTGCAGGTTCCAGGTCGTGGGAGGGTCATCTTCCTGATGAGACACCTGGGCTGGTGTGGTGCTATTTAAGGCTCACCCTTCTGCAGATCTGGGCTGGCTCTTGTTGATGCAGCCATTGCTTTTGTTCTATTTGTTTGACACACATTCACACACATGCTTACACTACTGATTACTGACATTTATATATATGTTTGGTTGTTTATACTCTTGGTTTGTGAATAAATGTAAGCTAATTTCACTCTTTAGTCTGGTCTCCCATCTTTGCCACCGTCAAGAGCCGGGCGGTGACAATATGTGTGCTCCTTCACTCTCTGTGTGTGTGCTCCTTCCCTCTGTGTGTGTGTGTGTGTGTGTGTGTGTGTGTGTGTGTGTGTGTGTGCTCCTTCACCCTGTGTGTGTGTGTGTGTGCTTGTGGCCCTTCACTGGAGGCGGAATCTGGCTGTTTTGGAAAGGCATTCCACCACTGTAGCTTCTCCTGCCTCTCACCGGCAACACATACTGAGCATAGTTGTGTGTGTGTGTGTGTGTGTGTGTGTGTGTGTGTGTGTGTGTGTGTGTGTGTGTGTGTGTGTGTGTGTGTGTGTGTGTGTGTGTGTGTGTTAAAGATGAGTACAGTATGAGTACAGTACTATAAATGACAAAACTACTACTATAGATAGCACTAATTGTATGTTCTCTTAATTGCAGCCCGGAATCCCGAGCAGGCTTTGGCCCGGTACAAAAAGATTCTTAAATACTACAAGAGGCTTGGAATCATGTCTGGGGCATTTCGAAAGGTCGGTGTTGACCGTAATACAGTGGTGGTCAATGCACCAATCGCCGAGCTTTCCATTGCTGCCCCAGACCAGTACAAGGAAGCTTTGAAAACGTATACCCATTCCACAAAATTGAAAGCATTTGTGGAACACTGTGCCTTGACAATTCTAGGCGATGTAGAAATAGTTGACGCAGTCAACACGCTTAAAGCCAGTGGTAAGCTGCTACCACTGAAAAAGAAATAATTACGTGCATTTTGTATTATGCTTTACATGTGTTCCTGTAAAGTAATTTTTACATTTTCTTTACAATACCACTGTTCATATATTATCTGTATTTTTTTGTTGCGTGTTCTTTGTTGAAAAGAAGAATTGATGTAGTTTAAAATAAATATTTGTACGTTTTCAGCACTTCAGCACATAGCTTCTTTCCCTTTTCTTGAAATAATATTTTGTTTTAACTTGTGTCTCTTTGGTATCTGCTAGCCACTCATTTATAAATGCTTTGTAAAGCATAGCAAGTCCTCACTTTAGATGGGCTCACACCATGTAGTCAACTAATCCGTAGTAACTCATGAGTTAATCATGAATTGAAGTGTTGTTCAGTGCTTGTTAAAGATGCAGTAACACTAACTATCCGTAGGCATAGTTCTGAAGGCATGTCCAAATAGAATAATACATATTTGTGTCCAGGTTATGTTTGCAATTCATTTATAAATGCTTTGTAAAGCATAGAAAGTGCTCACTTTAGATGGGCTCACACCATGTAGTCAACTAATCCGTAGTAACTCATGAATTATTCATGGCTAACCTAATTGGTAAGTATTTGTAACATATGTATTAACACCCCAGCTATTAGTTGAGGCCTATTTCTAAATCATAACATTTTATTTAAGGCATGAACAAATGTAGGTCTAGATAGTCTGTTAATCATCAACTTCCAGGTTTTAACCGGCCTTATACATTCCTAAGTACCTAGATAATAATGGTAAAATTACTTTTTTAGAAGGCTTATTTACTATGAACAAACCATTTATAACTGTGTGAAAAAATGCTTTACTAATGATACGTTATGTATGAACAATAAATAACTAATGGTGAACAAACCATTATTTAATAGTTTTTTAGAAGGCTTATTTACTATGAACAAACCCATTTATAACTGTGTGAAGAAATGCTTTACTAATGATACGTTATGTATGAACAATAAATAACTAATGGTGAACAAACCATTACCTAATAGATAACAAATGATTAATAAATGATGAATTGTGTGTAGTTTTTATAAAGTGTTTGTAATATAATGTTTCAAAACAGCCGTTTAGTGAAGAAGACAGAACAGTGTTGTTTCATGATATCAATCTGCATTCATATCATGAATTTCTGGTTTTGCAGGTACAGAGGATCTGTTGCGTGGGACGGATGGGGTCATTATCTTCTGATAGACTTCGGTGGAAAGGCAACATGTCTGAACACAATCAAACTTCCCTCACACCACACCTTTTGTGTTGTTGAAGTGGCCCAAATTGTAAACACGACACCTTTTGGCTTCAATCTGCATTTTTACACTGCCTATTGCCTTATTGTGCAACATGCCCAATCAGTATGTCTGGGGGTGGTTATCCTCCTGCCCTCACAACGTCTTCCCTGAGGTTAACTATAAAAGCAGGGGCACCAAGAGCAGTAACCTCACCAACGAATCCCATCGCTGCAGAAGAACTCAACCAGTGAAGATCAACCTTCTAGACATGGCTCAAGGTAGGAGATACACAACCTCTCACTTTTAGGGTTAGGGCTAGCCATCGGGTTTTGGACAAACATTAAGAGTTACTCAAACTATAGCTAGACTAGGCTCAGGGGCGACTCTATTGAAATGGCCTCCTATTGAGAACCTGCTTACTATTATTTATTTAGATTAATACAATTAGCGGAGATAACATCTGCAACAATTTAAAACAATTTCCAAGTTTAGTTTATTAACTCAATTTGTAACCTTTAATTTAATTTGTAAAAAAAAGAGGTAGAATATTAGATTTGAGGACGAAACGATAGGGTGGGCTAAGGCAATGTTTTGGGTGGGCTTGAGCCCCGCCAAAAAAGGTCCAGCTTCACCACTGCTTTATACGTCTAATCCGTGTTCCTTATGCTTTTCCTTGTGCTGTTGAAGTGAACTTTAAACTGTTGGTGGAGACTGATGGCGAGTACGACCGGATGATCTTCAATGCTGCTGTACAGCCACAACTGAGTATCAATTCGGCGTTGGCTGAATTTGCAGCAAGAGACTCACAATTCAGGTATGTTATGTAGTCCAAATGTGTTAGCCCCTTTTAGGTCCTCATTCCTCATTCATCAATCATCTGGTGCATGGAAACAGACCCAGTCCCAGATACCAGTTTACTTCCTCTATAGAGGAAGTCAACTGTAAACTGTAAACTGTCTTCAATCTTAAAATGCAAACTAGCATTTTATGCATACATAAAAATAAAGATTTTGTATTGATTATGTAATCTGTATTAGACTATTTTAACCCTTCTGAATAAACTTTACTTTACAGCAGAAATCATGTTGGTCATTATGAATTATAGTAATTTACCTGTTGTTTATTACTGTGTCCTCTTTGCAGTTTCACACCTGAAAGAAAATTTGGTTTGCCAACCTATTTGTCCCAGGTGACTTTTGGTGGATCTGCCAAAATTAAAAAAGATAACAAATTCTGGCAAATTGCTGTCAATAAAAATGGCACCGTCACACCTGTTGGTAAGATTAAAAGCACAAATGATACACACACACATACACATTTAAACAGATATCTACCAATGTGGCAATGATTGGCTGCTGATTTTTAGTTGTGTTTCATCTGGTTTCTCAGGACTCGATAACTACTTCATCCAGGCAGATGACGAGGTCTTCCTGCGCTTCACAACCATCAAACTGTGACTGTGGCGCCATCTTCCGGCAGATTACTGAAATACACTGAGGGCTGATCGACAATCCTATATTATTTGTTACTCAATGTAACAAATTAGTAGATTTGATATGGAAATTAGTTTAAAAAAAAGAAATTAGTTTAAAAAAAAAAAACGACATGGAGGTCGAACCTATAATTCAATAAAGGATTGAATTGATCATCGCACACAAAAATGTGTGCGATCACCAACTCCATTAGCATATTATTACAACGTGCCTCTCCCTCTCTCTCTTATCCCTCCGTTGAGCTCCATCAACACCTCCTGTATTTTTCATTACACACGCACACAGACACACACACATACACCCACACAAACACACACACACACACAGACACACACACACAGGCAAGGCAAGTTTATTTATATAGCACTTTTCATACACAAGGCAGACTCAAAGTGCTTCACATATAAACATTGTCATACAATAAAATAAAATAATAGATCAATAAAAGAAAACATATGCAAAGAAATGGGTAAAATAGAAAGTAAAAAAGGCATTTTAGTATTAACATAGAAAATAAAGGCAAAGTTAAAAAAGCTTTTTTAGAAAGTGCAATGTATTTAAGATTTAGCAGAAAGCTAAAGCAAACATAAAAGCCTTCAGTCTTGTTTTAAAGGTGCTCAGAGTTGGGGCAAGTCTTAAATCCTCTGGGAGTTTATTCCAGCTATTTGTTGCATAGTAACTGAATCCTGCCTTCCCATGTTTCGTGTTTACTCTGGGGATAATTAACAGATTGGTCTCAGAGGATCTTAGTGGTCTAGAAGGCTTAAGTAGTGGAAGCATATCAGTTAAATATTTTGGGCCTAAACCATGTAGGGATTTATAGGTTAGCAGCATGATTTTAAAATCAATTATCTGACCTACAGGAAGCCAATGTAACGATTTTGTAACTGATTTGAAGTGACTGTCGAAATGTAAATCTGAATCCATGATAACCCCTAGATTTCTGGCTTTGATTGAGGTTTTCAGGGACAGAGAGTGAAGGTGTTGGGTTACTTTAAGCCTTTCCGTTTTAGAACCAAATACAATTATCTCTGTTTTGTCCTCATTTAGTTGAAGGAAATTTTGGCACATCCATTCTTTCACTTGCTCAATGCACTGGCACAGCAGATCTATGGGCCGATAGTCATTTGGTGATAGCGATACATAGATATGAGGGTCATCAGCATAGCAATGATGGTCAATATTGTTATTTTGCATGATTTGCCCTAGTGGGAGCATGTAGATGTTGAATAACATCTGCATGCTCACACCCACACACACACACACACACACACACACAACCACACAAACACGCATACACACACACACATACATCTACACCCACCCACCCACCCACCCACCCACCCACCCACCCACCCACCCACCCACCCACACACACACACACACACACACACACACACACACACACACACACACACACACACACACACACACACACACACACACACACACACACACACACACACACACACACACACACACACACACACACACACACACACACACACAGTCCTCCTGACCCCAGTGCAAATCCACACCGTCTACTGGCTGGACATCAAACATCTGTGTGATGTCCAAGGTGCTTCACCCCTCACCACACTGTCTTACATCCAAATAGCAGCCCTAACGACTGTACTTTTCTTATTGCTCATTATTCATATCTCTCATTCTGACCACACCAGACTTTTAGGCTCCGAATAACCCCATCTGTTATTAGGGCTTTTAGCAGGCACTTTTATCCAAAGCGACTTACAATAAGTACATTTGTCATAAGAAGTGCATCAATATGCGGATGTTGGTACAGAAAGGATGTTCATAGAACCAATAACCAAGAACCATCTGTTAATCCACACACACACACACACACAGTATATTATATACTACTTCTGAGGTTCTTGTGTCAATATGTAGCAGGGTTGGATGTTTCCGCTGACATGTTTGGCAGTCTAGTTTTGTCTTGCAGTCTTTGCTCATGTGACCCTTTTTTAAGCAACCGAAGCAATATCCTTTTATTTTCAAACATTCCACCTTTTCGTTGTGTGGCTGTGATTTAAATTTGAAGCAGTCCAGTAGTGCATGCTTGCCTTCACAGAAACAGCAGACAGCTGAAGTAGCAGCATTAAAGTTGGTGTGTTGTTGCCCTTTAAGTGCATACCGTCTGTTGTCTTGTTCTCCAGGTGCTGCCACAGCTGTCACAAATGTACTTCTGCTTTTAAGTGTCCTTATTTCAGTGCTCCTGTTATTTGGGGATATTCTTTGAGCAGGGGTTGGGTCTTTAATGTCTCCAAATGCTGGGTGCAGTAAGATGCTGGACTGAATTTCAATAAACTCAACAAGATGTCTGAACTTTGTCCGAATCTTTCTTTTCTGAAATTCCTCATATGCTATTGAACGCCACCTCTCTCTAAGCTTGTAGGGAAGCTTGGATACAATGAGCTTTAAGGTGGATGTCACATCCAGTTCATCCATGTACTCCAAGTCCTGCATGGCGTTGTGGCATTCCTTCAAGTATAAAGAATATGCCTGAAGTGCATTCCCATCATCTGCTTTAATAGCTGTCCAGCTTAGCGCTTTATTCAGATAAGCATTTGCAATCTTCATCTCATCACCAAAATGTGTTTCTAGTAGTTGCATTGCTTCTGGATATCCTCTTCTTGCGTCCATGTGCATACAGCTATGAACAAGGTCTTTGGCCTGACCTGCTGTGAACTGTTCAAGAAAGTAGAGCCTATCCTGGGAGCTACTTGTCTTGTCCTCTATTAAGTACTTGAATGCATGCATGAAAGGTTGGTATGATAGTGGATCACCTTTAAACACAGGCACTTCTCATTTAGGCAATAGAGACAGATTTTGTTGCATTATCATGAGCTCAGTGATATCCCTTTGACTTTTTACCATTGTGCTGATGTTTTCATGAGTGATGTAACTGGTTGCAGGGTCTCCCAGGTGTGGGTTTGCAGCCCTTGTTGCCACTTCAGAGCTTTTATGAGTGTCACCAACCGCTCTCTGTAGTGGAGTTTTAGGCACGGCACCCAATTGAATGAATTCCAAAGCAGATGTGTCTGTAAATGTTTGTTCCACATTTTCCTGTTTGCTTGTTTCCTCAAAATATTCATTCATAGCATCACCATAAAACTCTGTTACATTTGGGTTTAAGAGAACTTTAATTTTTGCATCTGCCGCTGCAATTTCTGCATCCAGTTCCACTTTTTCCATTTTTGATTTGATGATAGTTTCCTGCAACTGCAATGAATGTTTTTCCCTCCAGAGCTGCTTTCACAGCTGAAGCCAGCCGAGCAGCAGAAGAAATAGTTGATGCAGTTGTTTTCCTTGAGATGTTTGATATGCTGTCCAGTGGGTCAACCTTTAACTGTGCACTCTGTTCCCTTTTCCATGTTTTAACCTCCTTTGTTAAGTAGTTGAAGTTCATCACTCTTGGCTCATACCAGTCCAGAGTGTCCTTATTAAACTCATCCAGAGATTGTTTGAACATATGCATAGATTTGTCAACATCATCAATATTTCCACCTTCAGTCAACAAGGCTTGTGTTTCATGCATTCTCCTTGTGAACACTCCAAGTTTCCCTCTGCGTGTCGCAATCAGAGATTTTAAACGATCCTCCGCTTCCGCGGCCGTTTTCAGTTCAGTCATGTCCATTTTTTATTGTAGTTTGATTGATTGATTTCCTTTTGTTAGATCGCTTCCTTATTTATTTTGCTCCGTTCGCCTATCCACCGCGTCCGCGGGATGCGCGGGCGCACAGAGCATCTGTTGCCACTTTCCTTTTTGTCACTTTGTTTAGCGATCGCATCATAATTCATTTCAAACAGACAGTTCATAGAACGGGGCTTTAAACGCGGATCTCATCCGCACATCCATATTCACAAGCACTTTATTGTGCACGGCTCATCCGTGGGTTTGTTTACTCACGGGTATCCAAACGAGCTGCGCGCGCCCGTAGTGCGCGCCCGTCTTCCTTTGTCCTCTCCAAAAGTTGTCAGACCCGCGGAGTTTTCTGACTATGAAGTGGCGAACCCTTTGTTCACCCTATTTATTCCTGAGGCAGAGATAGTCCGACACACATTTCTTGGGAAGCACGCACAGAGAGTGTTTAACTTGGTGTTCATTCATTTATTAAGCAATAACTCCGGTTGACTTTCCAGGAAATAACTGAACATAAAAACTCCAAACAATGTAACTGTTTGCGGCCAAAACAGGGTTCTTCGTCTTGTACAAAATTGGCTTTTGGCTGTAAAATAATCGGTCAAATAATGTGTCCAATAATGCGAAATAATGCGGTCAGAAAACTGTTGGCTCTCTCCCTTCCAAACCCGAACAGTAATTAGCCTGCCCTATATGAGGGCCTCCAATAGGCTCCAGGTAGAGCGTGACACACCTACTCCCCCAGGTGAGACAACTGACTAATCACCACGTCATCACAAAATGCATAAATATACATAGGCTATGAATGAAAATTTGATTCATATTTCATACACTTTATAATTCATAACTCATACTTTTAGCCTTAGACTCAAAATATATTTACTTAAAAATATTCAACACAAAAGACCTCTAAATGGCTCCAACAGCGTCTCTATGTGCAGCCATCGGGTCAAACCCATGCTTCGAAAAAAGAAGCAAAAGGGTACCCTTTTGCGTCAAAAGCTGAAGCCAAAGCCACTGACCGTTCGTCGAAAATCGACACGCTCAGAGTGAGAATGTGTGTGTGTGTGTGTGTGTGTGTG
>NC_079433.1:2325454-2367954 GCF_026213295.1 Gadus chalcogrammus | reverse complement strand
TCCTCCTCCTCTCTCCTCCCTCTCTCCTCCCCCTCTCCTCCTCCTCCTCCTCCTCCTCCTCCTCCTCCTCCTCCTCCTCCTCCTCCTCCCTCTCCTCTCTCCTCCTCCTCCTCTCCTCCTCCTCCTCCTCCTGCTCCTCCTCCCCCTCCTCCTCCCCCTCCTCTTCCTCCTGCTCCTCCTCCTCCTCTCCTCCCCCTCCTGAGGAACAGGGGGCAGAAAGAGGCAGAGGCTGCCCCTCCTGCCAGAGGTGTTCTCTGGCCCTTCATCCAACACCGATGGTCCCCTCCTCCCTTGGATCAACAACATGATCAACCAGATCAATGACTGTGATGTCCTAGAGGGGACACTGAACCGGGCTGCAGCCCAGACGGGATCACGTCTGGCACGCCGGAAACACACACACCCACAGATATATAAACACACATATATATATATATATATATATACACACACACACACACACAAAGACACACACACACACGCACACATATATACACACACACACACACATATATATATATATATATAAACACACACAAACACAAATATACACACACACCAACACAAACGAACACACAAACATATCTCAACACACACACACACACACACACACACATCTATATATATAATATATATATATATACACACACACACACACATATATATTCACACACACACAAACACACATATATAATATATATATACAGTATATAGCCTATATACTATAGTCCAAATATATACAGACTAAAGAAAATATATTCTAATCATATAAACATCTGACCGGTCCCTGCTCCCTATTGATGACATTTGAAAACAAATTCAGAGCAGACTGATATCCCCCTACCCCCAAACACACAAACACGCACACACACACACACACACACACACACACACCCAAACACACAAACACGCACACAACCCCCTCCGCTTATAGTGCCCGCCCCCCTCCCCACACACACACGCACACACACACACACGCACACACACACACACACACACACACACACACACACACACACACACACACACACACACACAACCCCCTCTGCATATATTGCCTCCCCCCCCCACACACACACACACACACACACACACACACACACACACACACACACACACACACACACACACACACACACACACACACACACACACACACACACACAGATCATAGTGACATCTCAATAGAAAACAGACGAAATTATTCAGAGCTCTTTTCCGTGATGTTCCAGCAGAGGTAGAATAAAATAGCTTTCAAGCTGTATCCCAAATTAACAAACAACGATAATGGAGAGAGGACTGGAACCATCTTGGATATGGCCCTCCATACAACGGCATCATGGGTAAAAGAGTCATTCAGTTATGATCGTAAATAAAAAAAGAAGGAAGAAGTGAACAAGGACATCAGTGGGAGGATATGTGCGCAATCAGAATTAACGTATGTGAAACATATGCTCAAGGGACGTTGTCCAGAGCTGTCCAATACCATTTTTAAATTGTATTGCCAAGATATTTTTGAGCTATGAATGGGAACATACGTCTGTTAGAGACAGAAACCAGAGCCATTGTGTGTGTGTGTGTGTGTGTGTGTGTGTGTGTGTGTGTGTGTGTGTGTGTGTGTGTGTGTGTGTGTGTGTGTGTGTGTGTGTGTGTGTGTGTGTGTGTGTGTGTGTGTGTGTGTGTGTGTGTGTGTGTGTGTGTACGTGCGTGCGTTCGACGTGCAGCAACAAGCATAGCACAGTGAGTCTCACTGAGTATTTAAAATTTGAATATTATATATTTTACAATCACGAGCAGTGTGTATAATATTCAACTTCCAAATTGGATTATCAACCCTAAAACTAAAAACGACCTCATACTTATCAATAATCCAGAGATCAGCCGGGGTCTCCGTGTGAAACCTCCTTTACAACGAGAGACGGACTCATCTTGCGTCGCTCTCCTTCAGCAGTGGCGCAGTACCCTCTCCTAGCCTGAAGAGGGCGCTGTAGGGGAGTTTATTCACCAATGTGTTTCTTCAATAAACTGCATGAGAAATCTTGCACATTTGCATACCTGGGTCCTGATTACACCCCGATGACATTCGGCACATTCTCTATTTTAATTAATCCAGCACACACTCTCAGGAATGCAAAAGCCTTTCTTGTGTGTCTTGTATAAGAATGTGCGCATGTCACCCGGGGTACCCTCTTGTGTGTTCCTGAGCCGTGTCTGAGTGGCAGCGGTGATAAACTCTCTGATAAAAAGCTGCTCTATGGTCGCTTTCTGCCTGTCACTCTGGGGCCCAGAGTGAGGCGTCTGACTCTGGGACGCCTCACTCTGGGGCCCATAGAGACGCCTCACTCTGGGGCCCTTAGAGACGCCTCACTCTGGGGCCCTTGGAGACGCCTCACTCTGGGGCGCCTCACTCTGGGGCCCATAGAGACGCCTCACTCTGGGGCCCTTGGAGATGCCTCACTCTGGGGCCCTTGGAGACGCCTCACTCTGGGGCCCTTGGAGACGCCTCACTCTGGGGCCCTTAGAGACGCCTCACTCTGGGGCCCATAGAGACGCCTCACTCTGGGGCGCCTCACTCTGGGGCCCATAGAGACGCCTCACTCTGGGGCCCTTAGAGACGCCTCACTCTGGGGCCCTTAGAGACGCCTCACTCTGGGGCCCTTGGAGACGCCTCACTCTGGGGCCCTTAGAGACGCCTCACTCTGGGGCCCATAGAGACGCCTCACTCTGGGGCCCTTAGAGACGCCTCACTCTGGGGCCCTTAGAGACGCCTCACTCTGGGGCCCATAGAGACGCCTCACTCTGGGGCCCTTGGAGACGCCTCACTCTGGGGCCCTTGGAGACGCCTCACTCTGGGGCCCTTGGAGACGCCTCACTCTGGGGCCCATAGAGACGCCTCACTCTGGGGCCCTTGGAGACGCCTCACTCTGGGGCCCTTGGAGACGCCTCACTCTGGGGCCCTTGGAGACGCCTCACTCTGGGGCCCATAGAGACGCCTCACTCTGGGGCCCTTGGAGACGCCTCACTCTGGGGCCCATAGAGACGCCTCACTCGGGGGCCCTTGGAGACGCCTCACTCTGGGGCCCTTGGAGACGCCTCACTCTGGGGCCCTTGGAGACGCCTCACTCTGGGGCCCTTGGAGACGCCTCACTCTGGGGCCCTTGGAGACGCCTCACTCTGGGGCCCATAGAGACGCCTCACTCTGGGGCCCTTGGAGACGCCTCACTCTGGGGCCCATAGAGACGCCTCACTCGGGGGCCCTTGGAGACGCCTCACTCTGGGGCCCTTGGAGACGCCTCACTCTGGGGCCCTTGGAGACGCCTCACTCTGGGGCCCTTGGAGACGCCTCACTCTGGGGCCCTTGGAGACGCCTCACTCTGGGGCCCTTAGAGACGCCTCACTCTGGGGCCCGGGGGAGACGCCTCACTCGGGGGCCCTTAGAGACGCCTCACTCTGGGGCCCTTAGAGACGCCTCACTCGGGGGCCCTTAGAGACGCCTCACTCTGGGGCCCGGGGGAGACGCCTCACTCTGGGGCCCTTAGAGACGCCTCACTCGGGGGCCCTTAGAGACGCCTCACTCTGGGGCCCTTGGAGACGCCTCACTCTGGGGCCCTTAGAGACGCCTCACTCGGGGGCCCTTAGAGACGCCTCACTCGGGGGCCCTTAGAGACGCCTCACTCTGGGGCCCTTAGAGACGCCTCACTCTGGGGCCCGGGGGAGACGCCTCACTCTGTGATTGGGTGAGACGTCATCACAACCCTGTGTCCTGGTGATTGGAGAAGCCAGCTTTGGGTGGAGTCTGGCTTTAGGTGGAGTCTGTCTTTGGGTGGAGTCTGGCTTTAGGTGGAGTCTGTCTTTGGGTGGAGTCTGGCTTTAGGGGGAGTCCGGCTTAAGGTGGAGCACGGCTTCAGGTGGAGTCTGGCTTTAGGTGGAGCACGGCTTTAGGGGGGGCAGTGCAGCCAGGTTTAGGTGGAGTCCGGCTTAAGGTGGAGCACGGCTTTAGGGGGGGCAGTGCAGCCAGGTTTAGGTGGAGCAGACATACTGTACAACTTACAACCAAAGCTGATCATAAAAATACGCTCGCTTTCAACAGAGGGAATTTCAATGGGTGTTACAAGCGCCTGAAGGGCCACTTAAATGCCTTAAGTATAGTTTGCACGCAGCCTGCTTACCTGTAAGGAGAACGCTCAACACAAAGGAAGGATTAACGAGGCATGACTGACAGCCAGAGGATACATGACCTGGTTGTCAACACGCAACATGTTTTGGACATCCTAACCCAACACTGGTCCATCTCATTTTAAGTGCTCATTTGGTATATTTTATGTTTCTTACATAGAATATAAAACAAAACCACAGCAGCGTCCATTGGAAAGGTCTGAGGCTCAAACTGAACAGCTTCAGAATCAGAATCAGAAATCACTTTTATTACATCTTATTGTACAAGTACACAAGAGTACAATTCTTAGGCTTGGTAACCGAACAACCAGATAGCAGCAACGATACAAGATAAAGTAAATAAAATATTGAAATTAATAATAATTAAAAACAAGTAGCAGAAGTGGTAATAGTATCAGCCACGATTGATTGTAGTGCAGAAATGTGGTGCAAATTACAGAAATATGCATTCATTAATCTGTTGTTGTAGTGTGCGCGGGGTTGGTTGGTGGGGAGTGGATCCTGACCCGGACTCACACCGATGGTCAGAGAGGTCCTTGGTAAAGCCGGCCACGACACCGGCGCCGAAGCGCAGCGGTGCGCATTTCATGCGCGCCAATTGCCCCCTCTAGGAAGCGGCGCGCTGCAGCACCGTCGTGATATGTTTTGAAAGTAGCAGATCAAGTAGCAGATCAACTTAGTCGTCATACCAGTTGTTTTATGACTACATACATGGCCCTGATGCCCATGATCCTCTGTTTCTGCTTACAATGATAGACACATTCATTTATATTTATTTTATGGAGCACTGTCGGGCACTTTGTTTACGGTTTAGTCACTTTACAAACTTTACTTACATTCATTGCTCATTCTTTTTGCATTGTGGAATTATTTATCTCGTGCATCAACAATCTCCATGTACAGGACCAGCTCGGCGGTGTGAAGGGCCTGCTGCCGCTGCCGAAAAGTTTATCTCTCAGACCGTCTTGTCGCTGTGCTTTTCAACTCGCTTCTTGTTCTGGTTTCCGAACCTCTTATTCGCTGTAAAACCCACGCTGCACCTCTCCAGGCACATGCAATCCATCCAAGTGCGTCACAAACAGTCAAACTTAATTGAACACCAAGTGTCTATCCAGATACAGCGAACAGTGCGCCGCTTTCTATGTGGTTCCCTAGACTAGAGGAAATCAGAAAGGAGGCAGTGAAGCACTTTTCCTGGGCGTTTGGAGAATCCAAAGACACGGCTCTTATCATGGCTGCCACTCAGATACCTGCAGGTCAATTCCCTCAGTCAGCAACTCTCCCTACTCCCCCGCTCCCCCCAAACCCCTCTGATGCACTTATTGTGTGTTGTACGTCTTGGCACTTAATGCAAGCACTTATTGTATGATGTACGTCCTGGGACTTAAAAATAGTAGTTAGCATTGTGTAGCATCTTATCCTAGCTATCTCTGTTGTACGCGGGGAATGGGTTAACCTAAAAATGGTCAGTGCTTGGCACTTGGTTCTATGAACATCCTTACTGTGCCAAAAGCGATAGATTGCTGTTTCTATTATTTGAAAAATGTACTAATTGTAAGTCGCTTTGGATTTAAGCGTCTGCTGAACGCCCCAAATGTTTATATAAATGTAAACCGGAGTCGTGGTGCATGAATGACGTCCCGAACACACTCGACAACATGTATCTTGACGGCATCATGGCAATACGCCAATTGAGCTGTCATGTGGGTCAATGAGTTCTGAACATGTAATTGCCCATTGAACCCCATCCAGCTGACTTTCCCACGTCGTGAAAACACACCCCGCCGACAAAGAGCGCAGAAGAATCTGGCTACACGGCAGCCCGGTGAGTCGGCAGCGCTCAGCCCTTTAATTAAGACGAGCACGTGATGTAAATATCTGAAATACCTCACGGGTGAGGCTGCGCGCGCCTACAGAAGCCTCCTGGCGGCGTGCCAGGCCCAGGTGCTGTTGGCACGCTGGACCTCTAGACTAGAGGATTATAAAATACATACCGGTACATCATAATGTCCGCTTTTTGTTTGGGTTAATAATCAGTTTCCCTGCACCTTGATCTGCGTGCTGTGTCATCCATTTAGTTTGACACTCTCTCGCTCTCAGGCTGTGTCTCTGTTCAGGGGACGCATCCGTTGAAGGCCGCATTCGAAGGCTGATTGCGCCACTGCGACGCATCAAGGCTGTCCTTTTTTCGAAGGCTCCTTCAAATGCGGCCGACAAATGCAGCCTTCTTTTCCCGGATTTGAAGGTTCCACCGGCTAGATCCTTCACGGCCCTACGTATCCCAATTGCACGTTGTTGTTTTTTTCAGAAATGGCGTCGGAGAGAGCGGAAGCAGAAGTCGCAGCAAATTACATATTTAATGACAAAACGATGTAAAAACAAAAAAATATATTACAATTAAGCTGGACCTATTTTAAATTTGTAACTTTATGATCAAAGTTCAATGACATTACCACGAGGCACGAGCCATATAGGCTAATTTTAAACTAATTAGCGTTATATTTTACATCATTATTATATAACGGCTCCATATTTCTCCTCCGCCGTCCGGTTTGAACCGCAGCCGTCAGGGTTGCTAGGTGACAGGAGTGGCACGTCGTCACGCAAGGTAAAGGGTGTTAACGGCTTGTTACGCAAACTTGAAATGCTCCGTAGGCCAGACCGTCTTATTTAAATACGTTCGTTCGGCCTTCAGTCCGGCCTTCACGGTCTAGGAAGGCCACATAGACCGCGTCCTTCGAAGGATGCGTCCCCCGAATTGAGACACAGCTTCAGTCAGTTATTCTGTCTGTCCGTCTGTCCGTCCGCCCATTCTCCCCCCTCAGCTTCCCCTAGCGGTCGGATCGGTGGTCTGTGTGATCGCTGTTTAATTTAACGTAGTGAAATAACCTTCCTCATAGAACCTTCTGTATAGTTGTGTTGGGAGTGTGTGTGTGGAGGACGGCTGGTTTAGGCAGCCTCAGCTGGCCGGGTCTGACTGGAGTCTGGGGCTGGTTTAGGCAGCCTCAGCTGGCCGGGTCTGACTGGAGTCTGGGGCTGGTTTAGGCAGCCTCAGCTGGCCGGGTCTGACTGGAGTCTGGGGCTGGTTTAGGCAGCCTCAGCTGGCCGGGTCTGACTGGAGTCTGGGGCTGGTTTAGGCAGCCTCAGCTGGCCGGGTCTGACTGGAGTCTGGGGCTGGTTTAGGCAGCCTCAGCTGGCCGGGTCTGACTGGAGTCTGGGGCTGGTTTAGGCAGCCTCAGCTGGCCGGGTCTGACTGGAGTCTGGGGCTGGTGAGGCGGCCGTCAACAGACACTCCAGAGAGTTCTCCTCGATGGCAACGCGGAGCACCAGGGGGGTATACTACCAACCTCGCTGAACATACCCAGGCTTTCTTTGGAAAACCTGGCTCAACAGAGACGCAACTCGCAATCAGAGCTAAATGGTACCACGACGCTCACTTTAGATTCAATTAGTCAAACCAGGTTTTCCGCTTTAGGTTCAGTGAGCGTTCACATAAAAGGGGCGTTTATCGCGTCATTTGACTCACCCTTGTGCAAAATGAATCGATCGAGAGCGGTGTATTTCACCCAAGGCGAGCAGTGTATTATTATGAACTCCTACGAGGAATTCCAAGTTCAAATCACAGCCAAGGGGAACAAGGTCTCCATAATATGGCTAGGGTGGCGTGCTGGCAAAAAATAGCCGTCCGTGTTAATTCGTAACTGAAAAGATACTGCATATTGTCTAAAAACGATCATGTATCATCATGCCTTTTACCCCCATAGATGTGGTGCCAGCACGCTCCTACGAACATGGGGCCAAGTCAAAAATAAATATAAAAATATTATTCAATGTGGTAAGTTGTAAGCATCCATTTGAATAATTTCAGGTGAATCTAGCCTTTGATTTGCAATGGCCTAGGCTCCAACCTTTAGTCACATGTTGATTACCTGTAGCAAATAAAAAGAAAACCCAAATTATTACGACTGGGAGGGGGTCCACTCCACCTCCCTTCACCACCTCGGAGGAGCTGGCTCTCGCCAATAACGAAGGTCGGCCGATGATGGTAGGAGTGGAAGGGGGGATGTCCTCTGACCCGGGGCGGACTGGCCCTCTGGCACACCGACAGGGGTGGACTGGTACAGAAATTCAGCCCTGGCATTTTCTGTCCAGACCAGCCCACTACATCATCAGCACTAGGGGTGGGCCGAGACGAACGGGAAGAACCCTGTATGTACTTGATTAAAACAATTTAATATAGTACATACATCCGAATAATAGTACCGTTTTTTGTTTTTCACGTTTGTGTCTCTTGTGCTGCTGACAAGAAAGGTGTGAAACCCGAACAGGAAATTAACAGACCTCTTGTGGTTGCACTGTAAATAGCAGTTGTTGCTTTTTTTTCTTTTTCTTTTTCAAGTTTGTGTCTCTTGTGCTGCTGAGAATACAGATGTGAAAGAGGAAGTTGCCCCCTGTGGTCGCTGCACCTCCACCACCCATATCTACATATATACAAAACCCTTGTTAAATATCACACTTAATCCAACACTAAATTCTCTATTGCAGTTTTTAGTCTGTGACACCATAATCGTTTGGTGTAAGCCCAGCATTAGTTAAAACCAGACTCGGACAATAATAACAAAATATCCTGTCAAATAATCGAAATAGAAACATATTACAGACAGTAGCAGCATTAGAGCTGAAACTAATTTGTTTTAACGGTGACTGACGGTCATTATGAAACCATAAATAGAGAATTGAATTATTCTTTTTTAACTATAGCTGTGTGAAAAAGTCTAATGCATGAATTTCAGGTCTGAATAGATATGCATCACACAAAATCACAAAGTCAAGACGAATCTCTCTCTCTCTCTCTCTCTCTCTCTCTCTCTCTCTCTCTCTCTCTCTCTCTCTCTCTCTCACCACATGAAATAGTCATCACCTCAGTAAACAATAAATTAATTGAAAGATTACAATAAATTCAATGGCAAATATTGCAAATTAAACTAATTATTTCCTATATGTTTACTTGTATTTTGTGCTAAAATTCAAAGTATCTCATCTGTATTTACAATACAGCTTGATTCTGCATCTCTATTTGCAGCTCATTAGTCCATTTCAATGTTTACTGTTGCTATGACAACTAGAGACTACTGACGTTAGCAGCTGTTAGCTAGCTTAGCTAAATCATCTGAACAATAATAACCCATAATATCACATTTCGGCATATTTAAACAAAATCAATCACAACTACCAACAGTCACAGCCCTTCAACTCTGGGCTAATATGTTGTCCAATAATATGTTGTCTAGCTAAGCTGCTAACGTTAGCAGTCTCTTGTTGCCATAGCAACAGTAAACATTGACATGGACTAATGAGCTGTAAATAGAGATGCAGAATCAAGCTGTATTGTAAATACAGATGTGATACTTTGAATTTTAGCACAAAATACAAGTAAACCTATAGGAAATAATTACTTTAATTTGCAATATTTGCCATTGAATTTATTGTTATCTTTCAATACATTTATTGTTTACTGAGGTGATGACTATTTCGAGAGGAATGCAATATGTGTATGCTTAAAGGTTTATGTGAAGAAACATAGCCTACTATATGTGTGATAAAGTGACAATTGGTTATTCATAAAAGCTCTTTTTATGAATAACCATCATCATCTCCTGTCAAACAGATTTTCCTGACCTGCTGGAAGTTCATCTATGATGCTTGAGAGACAGAGAGAGAGAGAGAGAGAGAGAGAGAGAGAGAGAGAGAGAGAGAGAGAGAGAGAGAGAGAGAGAGAGAGAGAGAGAGAGAGAGAGAGAGAGAGAGAGAGAGAGAGAGAGAGAGAGAGAGAGAGAGAGAGAGAGAGATTGACTTTGTGAGTTTATTATGCAACTTGTTTTGTCTCAGATTGAAACAAAAGGTTTGATTATGATTATTTCCTGGTTGAAGATTTTCACATTAATGATTTTAATTTCAAACGTTTGCATATCTTTTAAGTTAAATTAACAGTTATGCAGGTAGGCCTGAGGGCTCTTTTGAGACTTAAGTCATCCTTCATGACAGATACATTTGTTCACTACAAGTGTCACTAAAACACAAAAAGGCATATACTTTTACAGTACACAGATACTGAGTACCAGTTCTGTTTGCTGTTTCTTGCAGGTCCTGAATTTGGTGAGGAGTGTAGCTGGACGAGGAAGTAGGGCAATATATTGCCCTAAATATAACCTTAATTTTTTTTATCTATAGCTGTGTGAAAAGGTCTAAAACATGAATTACAGGTCTGAATAGATATGCATTCGCATATAGGCTACATGTATGTGCACATGTATACATACATGTGCACATACACGTATATGAGAATATGAGACGTATATGAGAAAAAAAATTAAATTCTCTATTTATGGTTGCATAATGACTGAGTCACCGTTAAAACAAATTAGTTTCAGCTCTAATGCTGTTACTGTCTGTAATATGTTTCTATTTAGATTATTTGTCAGGAGATTTTGTTATTATTGTCCGAGTCTGGTTTTAACTAATGCTGGGCTTACACCAAAAGATTTTCACAGTCACAGACTAATAACTGCAAGAGAGGATTTAGCGTTGGTTCAAGTGTGATATTTAACAAGGGTTTTGTCGATATGTAGATATGGGGGGTGGAGATGCAGCGACCACAAGAGGTCTGTTAATTTCCTGTTCGGGTTTCACACCTTTCTTGTCAGCAGCACGAGAGACACAAACTTGAAAAACAAAAAACGGTACTATTATTCGGATGTATGTAGGGCCTACTTGATTCAATTATTTTTATCAAGTACATACAGGGTTCTTCCCGTTCGTCTCGACCCACCCCTAGTGCTAATAATGTAGTGGGCTGGTCTGGACACAAACTAATCCTAGTCTCGTCTATGGTTAACCTACATAGTTAGTAGGCAATGCTACACAAAGAAGCCGTGCACTTACTGTTGAGCAGTGTGTCTGTGTTTCAAGTTCGAAGGTGGCCCCACGTTCAACGTACAGTAACCTTGGATAGTCAAGTGCCGTGTTGTCCATTATCCCTTACATAACCGCTATGTCAGTGACACAATTAGGCCTAGGCATTTTTTATTCTACAAATTCATATTATAGCTGTGAGAATTGTTAAGAAAAATCACCTCCATAGTCTTAAAACCAAATCATAGGCTAGATTCACCTGAAATTATTCAAATGGATGCTTACAATTTACCACATTGAATAATATTTTTATATTTATTTTTGGCTTGGCCCCATGTTCGTAGGAGCGTGCTGGCACCACATCTATGGGGGTAAAAGGCATGATGATACATGAGATCTTTTAGACAATATGCAGAATCTTTTCCCTTACGAATTAACACGCGGCTATTTTTTTGCCAGCACGTCACCCGAGCCATATTATGGGCAACCGTGTTCCCCTTGGCTGTGATTTGAACTTTGAATTATAGGAGTTCATAATAATACACTGCTCGCCTTGGGTGAAATACACCGCTCTCGCGCGATTTATTTTGCATAAGGGTGAGTCAAATGACGCGATAAACGCCCCTTTTATGTGAACGCGCACTGAACCTAAAGCGGAAAACCTGGTTCAACTAATTGAATCTAAAGTGAGCGTTGTGGTACCGATTAACTTTGATTGCGAGTTGCGGCTCTGTCGAGCTAGGTTTTCCCAAGAAAGCCTGGGTATGTTCAGCGAGGTTTGTGGTATACCTCCGCTCAATACCAGAGAGGCACACTGCGGAAAACATGATTGTTTCCAGATATTTATTTAAAATCGAAAATATCTGTTTTAGTGTTCGTAGGTTAAATTAAATGTTTTTTATATCTTAAAAAAAATCTGTTGCAAAGAGAAGGCGTGCAGGATCAATATCCTAATTGAAATAGGCCTAGTTAGTCGGCGAACGCCGACACATTTTCCTATTGTAAATTGACATGAGATATTGTAAACGTTCACAATCCTGCTCTGTGCTCTGTGATATTTAATTTAATCATAATTTAGATTAAGAGCCTCTGAGCCAGGCTACGTAAACCTAACCCTAACCTGAAAATTGAACCACATGATTTTTGACTTTTGAGGAACTTCAATGGGGAATAAAAAGCAACAAGTACATGAATGTGAGGCAATGTTGTAAAACACTTTGGGTGGCCAATGGCTAGAAAAAGTGCTATATAAATGCAGTCCATTTACATTTACATTTTATAGGGATAAACATTAACACATTTCTTCCACGGGGGATTGATAAAGTTGTATCTATTGAAGAGAAAGAAAACCTTGTTGCATTGGCCTACTGAATGCCAGAGGTACAATGGACAGAATGCCACATAAATATATAATTATGTTATCTGGAAGCCGTTTGTGGACAGGAAGTCATGTGGCTTCTGAGGTTATCAGAACAAGCCTGACACTCAATTGGCCGGCGATCCGCCAATGAGACATCAGAATCAAAAGTATGATGTAATCTGGTAAAAATGTATGGAAATAGATCTAGATAAAGTGATAAATACCTTGTTGAAGAGCGGCCCAGAGCACAGAGAGAGAGAGACAGAGAGACAGACAGACGGACAGACGGACGGACAGACGGACGGACGGACAAACGGACGGACGGACGGACAGACAGACGGACGGACAGACAGACAGAGACAGAGACAGAGACAGAGACAGAGAGAGTTATCCAGAATTGGGGTCAGTCCGTGGTCTGACCGCCTGCAGAAGGAGAAGGATCAGACGTGTGACAGTTCCACCGTGTGACTCTGGCTCCAGGTACTCTGAGGGACAGACGTGTGGCTCCTGAGGACGGACGGACTCACAGCAGAAGGTAGGTCCTGGCCTCCTCATGGTCCACGAGGGACGGGGAGCCAGTGTGTTTACCTACGTTGTTTATTTTGGAATGTGGTTGTTTGTTTACCCATGTAGTTATTTACCAATGGTAGTTGTTTGTTTACCCATGTTGTTGTTTGCCCATGTTATTTGTTTACTCATGTTGTTGTTTACCCATGTTGTTTACCCATGCTGTTGTTTACACCTGTTGTTTGTTTATTCATGTTATTGTTTGTTTACCCATGTTGTTGTTTACCCATGTTGTTCTTCTATGTTCCGCTCTATAACCTGTTCTTTTAACATGATGTCTCTTCTATGTTCTGTAACCTGTTCTATTAACATGATGTCTCTTCTATATTCTGTAACCTGTTCTATTAACATGATGTCTCTTCTATGTTCTGTAACCTGTTCTATTAACATGATGTCTCTTCTATGTTCTGTAACCTGTTCTATTAACATGATGTCTCTTCTATGTTCTGTAACCTGTTCTATTAACATGATGTCTCTTCTATGTTCTGTAACCTGTTCTATTAACATGATGTCTCTTCTATGTTCTATAACCTGTTATATTAACATGATGTCTCTTCTATGTTCTGTAACCTGTTCTATTAACATGATGTCTCTTCTATGTTCTGTAACCTGTTCTATTGATATGATGTCTCTTCTATGCGCTTGTCATCAGGTTCCTCAGAAATACCTTAGGGGACTTATTCATCCTGTTTCCAGTAGCACATGTACACACAAGTGGTCATACACACACACACACACAGAGCCAACCGCACACACACAAACGACCACACACACAAAGATATATACGTATTCACTCTCACACACCCAACCACATGAATAAACTCACAAACATTCAGTCTGTCTCCCAGCCTCTAGCTCTCTCCCTTTTTTATCTCTCTTCTGCAGGCGGTCAGCCCATAGACTGGATTAACTTTGTCTGTCTGTCTCTCTGTCTCTGTCTCTGTCTCTCTCTCTCTCTCTCTCTCTCTCTCTCTCTCTCTCTCTCTCTCTCTCTCTCTCTCTCTCTCTCTCTCTCTCTCTCTCTCTGTCTGTCTGTCTGTCTGTCTGTCTGTCTGTCTGTCTGTCTGTCTGTCTGTCTGTCTGTCTGTCTGTCTGTCTGTCTGTCTGTCTGTCTCTCTCTCTCTCTCTCTCTATTAGAAGTTGGGGTGATTGGACTCTATTCTGACTTTTTGACTCAAGTATCACATGACATGACCTTATTTTTATATTTTCCACGCCGTCTTTTTCGTCTGTCTTTTATTTTGAACCCAAGAAAGCGATAGCTGACCCACTGGTCAACGACCCCAGAGACTTTGTGTGTAACGCTCAATCATTTGAAGTTTCTTAAATGTACCCTCATTTATCATGGCGTCTACATTTTTAGGACCTTTATCTTGTTATATTTCAGTGGATATGTTTTTTTGACTTATTCTGTTTTTAAATCGATTCTCTTTAAATCTACCGTTGACATTTCTGCTCACACCGGAATGTACAGTCCTGGATTCAAGAAGTCATGTTTTATCTTACATTCTACTTCTTCTTCCTCTACATTCTTTCTACCTCTTCACATGTGCTCCCCCTTTATCTTCCTTCTTTCCCGCTCACTCTCTCTCTCTCTCTCTCTCTCTCTCTCTCTCTCTCTCTCTCTCTCTCTCTCTCTCTCTCTCTCTCTCTCTCTCTCTCTCTCTCTCTCTCTCTCTCTCTCTCTCTCTCTCTCCCTCCCCCCTTTCTCTCCCTTTCCTCTCTCTCTCTCTTTCTCCCCCTCTCTCTCTTTGTCTCTCTCTCTATCCCCCCCTTCTCTCCCTTTCCTCTGTCTCTGTCTCCCTCTCTCTCTCTCCCTTTCCTCTCTCTGTCACCGTCTCTCTCCCTCCCCCCCTTTTCTCTCTCTCTCTCTCCCTCCCCCTTTCTCTCCCTTTCCTCTCTCTCTCTCTCTTTCTCCCCCCGCCCTCTCTCTCTCCCCCCCTTCTCTCCCTTTCCTCTCCCTCTGTCTCTGTCTCCCTCTCTCCCCCCCCTCTCTCTCTCTCCCAGCCCTCTCTCTCTCCCATGTCTCTGAACGTGTCCTCCCCCCCCCTGGTGGTGAGGGGCGGTATGGACGTGGACTCGGTCCTGAACTGGGTGTCCGTGGTCTTCGACCTGCTGACCGTGGGTCTGGGCCTGACTGGGAACGCCCTGGTCATCTGGGTGGCCGGCTTCAAGCTCAAGGTCTGCATCCTGTCCTCACCTTACCTTACCTTACCGTACCTTACCGTACCTTACCTTACCTTACTGTACCTTACCTAATCGTCCCTCACCTTACCTTACCTTACCTTACCTTACCTCACCTTACCGTACCTTAACTTACCTTATCTCACCTCACCTTACCTTGTCCTACTTTACCTTACCTTAACACACCTCGAGGTCTTTCTATTTACCATACCTTACCTCACCTTATCTTACCTTACCTCGGCTCACGATTAGCATGCTAACTCTGGCTACCTGCGCGTTGATTGTTCGTAGTTGTTCATCATCACCATGCTAACCCTCACTACGCGCGTTGTTTTTTTGTTGTTGTTCATCATCACCATGCTAACCCTCACTACGCACGTTGTTTTTTTGTTGTTGTTCATCATCACCATGCTAACCCTCACTACGCACGTTGTTTTTTTGTTGTTGTTTATCATCACCATGCTAACCCTGGCTCCGCGAGCGTTGATTGTTTGTTGTTGTTGTTTATAATCACCATGCAAACCCTCATTACGCGCTAGTTGATTGTTTGTTGTTGTTGTTTATGCTCACCCTGCTACCCCTCACTACGCGCTGTGGCAACCCCGATCGTCGGCGTAGTTGGGCAGGATGAAGTAGGCTATAGGTCTTTTTACACTGCCAAGCCGGTTCGGTCGCAGCTTGGCACGCCCGGCGATTTCACCTTCTTATCTCGAGTTTCCTGTGTTCAACCGAGGGGGTCGAATCCCCCGTTCATCACGGCGCGGGCTTTCTTGGTTCACTGGAGAAGGCGGGGCTGCGCACGGAGTCTCTGACCTCTTTAGAATAATTTGTATTATTGCATACTCCCGAATGTTTTAATTTTGCATGCAATCACTACACTCAGACAGTTCACGTCTGAGTGTAGACTACAAACGCGATAAACTATGGTCAGGGATGTTCGTTACTGAGAACTTCTTCACAGCCTCACCGAAGCGCCTACCGTGCATAATGCAAACAATCGCAACAAAAAACGCCTGCAGAAATTCTCCGACACCCACCGGTCTCAGCATGATGCATGTCTACAGTAGCCTATGTCTTCTGTCATTGATCAATATGAGGACATTTTAACCACGATGGTTGAATAAAAATCAGAGGGAGACAGCAAGTGCAGCTCCAAAGGAACCTCCCACACAAGAGCAATGGAATCATTCGATTTATTATATGCCTTGTGACGTGGCGTTTGATCGGTACATTTCGGCTGCACATGTATTTTTGGAATTTTGAATTGCTGCCATAAATTATGTGGTTCACTTCTAACATGTCTCTATCATTGCTGTATAAATCTAATAGTAGTCAATGAATAATATATCGGCGGTAAATAAAACCAACCATCCAATACACGGAATATCCGCTGGTGACGCCACTGAGGCTATAGTAGGCTAACGTACTCTTAGCTTCCTACGAGTACCCTGGAGTCCTCGCTAGCTGCGAGCGCTTTCACGATGTTCGTTACCAAACATGCTTTCGGGTAAAGGTGTGAAAACTGTACGATGCTCGTACGACGCACTTCACGATCCACTCAGGCTAACGATGCTTTCGGGAAACGGTACCCTGGCTCCTCGAGCGTTGATTGCTTGTTGTTGTTGTTTATGATCACCATGCTAACCCTCACTACGCGCACGTTGATGGTTTGTTGTTGTTGTATATGGTCACCATGCTAACCCTGGCTCTGCGGGCCGCCCCCCAGCCGAACGTGACCAACGTGTGGCTGGTGAACCTGGCGGCGGCTGACCTGGTCTTCTGTCTGTCCCGGGTTCTGTCGCTGCTCAAGAAGCTCTACTTCGCCGGCTGGCCCTTCGGCGTCTTCCTCTGCAAGTTCAGCGGCTTCTTCAAGTACGCCAACATGTTCTGCTCCGTCTTCCTGCTGGCCGCCATCAGCCTGGACCGCGTCCTGTGCGTGTGGCGCCCCGTCTTCACGCGCCGGCACCGCACATTGCGCGTTGCCCGGGTCGTTGCAGCGCTGGTGTGGGCGGCGGCCGTGGCCTTCAGCGCCCCCTACTTTGCATACCGCCAGGTGTACCTGGACAAGCGCAACGAGACCAAGTGCTCGCTGAAGGTGAAGGAGGCGTCCGCCGGTGACAACACGGCCAAGCTGGTGCTGTACTCCATCCGCTTCCTGTGTGGCTTCCTATTGCCTTTCATGGTCATCCTGGCGTGCTACGTGCTGGCCGGCGTAGGCATCCGACGCCGGCGCCTCTCGGGGAAGTCCCGCACGCTGCGTATCCTGGCCTCGCTGGTGGCGGCCTTCTTCCTCTGCTGGGCGCCCTACCACTGCCTCCTGCTGGCCAAGATGGTGAATGGCAAGTCGGTGGCGCTGGACATTAGCCTGACGCTGGCCAAGGGCCTGGCCTACCTCAACAGCTGCGTCAACCCGCTGCTGTACTTCTGCATGGGCCTGGAGGTGCGGGGCTGCGTGCGGAAGGGCCTGGCGGCGGCGTGCGCACGGGGACTGGCGGGCGACGATGGCGACGGGCCTAGCAGCCGGTCCTCGCAGCGCACCGTGGACAACCGCGGCGGCTCCGGCACCGTGAGGCTGAACGCCGCCGCCGCCGCCCAGAGCAAACGCAGGGGGGGTTTGACAGGGGGCGGGGTCTGACAGGAGGCGGGGGAGGGGTCTGACAGGGGGAGGGGTCTGAGAGGGGGAGGGGTCTGACAGGGGGAGGGGTCTGACAGCTCGTGTCCAGAGCTTAACTTCGGAAACCCAGTGCAAAAAAAATCTGAGGTTTTCTTCAAACATGATCGTCCTGTCAGCAAGCGTCACAACAGGATGTACAGTTAAAACAACAGCCCCGGGAATTCCTGTGTTATTTTTGGATGTCCGGAACAAATCTTTAAGCAAGAACAGTGCCAATGTGCCAAAGCGCAGTATTCTTTAGCTATAGCAACAGGTTCATATCGCTGTGTACTGCTTCCTTAATAATTCTTTATCCACTCTGTGTACTTATTGTGTTTGCAGTGGCTGTGTTGCCATGGTAATGGTCAGGTATCTGGGGGTATTGTTGGTAGGGCTATGTTTCCATGGTGATGTCAGGTATCTGGGGGTATTGTTGGTAGGGCTGTGTTTCCATGGTCATGTCAGGTATCTGGGGGTATTGTTGGTAGGGCTGTGTTTCCATGGTAATGTCAGGTATCTGGGGGTATTGTTGGTAGGGCTGTGTTTCCATGGTAATGTCAGGTATCTGGGGGTATTGTTGGTAGGGCTGTGTTTCCATGGTGATGTCAGGTATCTAGGGGCATGATGCCATCCTGCTGCTGTTTCCCTCGATCAAAGCCCTCCTTTTGGTCTGTGCCAAAATAGTAGAACAACAACAAGTGTTGAGTTTCCGGAGTGTTCCTTGGGTTTCGGTATCACTGAGGGTTTGGTGAGGAGTATGAGGCGGTGTGGTGGATGTGCTTCTGGGGCCTCAGACCACACGCTGGCTGAGGCTCTGGTCCAGGGGGAACCATGCATGGGAAGTGACTGAGAACAGGAAGTGAAGCCTCTCTCTCTGTCTGGACCCCCCAGGCTTAAACCCCCACACATGACCTCTCTCATTACAGCGCTCCAACTGCCCCTCCAAGGGTGGGTAAGATGCAGCAGGCCTATAAGATTGTGTAACCTCTGCTAACATCAGTGTCACCACAGTCCCGCTCCAGTGACTGATTAGAATCAATTTAGGGAACTTTGTTGACGCATTAAAATCCAAACTTAAACCCATTTCTTGACTCTCATTTGCTGGCCTCAAGTGAATACAGCGACCTGTTCGTACATTGGTTCCATGACGTACCGGATGCAGAAATATTCTTGTTTTTTAGCATTGTTAGCATTGGAACATCATAAGCGAGAGGTCTGAGCGATAGTATGTGTTTTTACTATGTTTTTTTTTTTTTCTCTCTCTCTAAATTCCCTCCAAAAAGGCCGGCCAATGGGCTACAGAGGGCTAGCAGTGTGTGGCCAGCATCGACACATATTATTGGTCCATGTTTGTCATTGTCAATCAATCATGGGCTGACGGGCTCAGAGAGCCCTGACAGTGCTGTCAATCGCAACACAAACCAGGGTGGGCGGGACCTCATGGCATGGGCCGGAGTCGCGGGAGTCGGGACGGAGCTGAACATGGATAAACGTAAGAAACGCCCGGGTGGCGCTGAAAAACTGCGTCTTTAAAAGCTGAAGTCTCTGGAGGTGGAAGCTGCTAAATGTTCAAAATTGACAGACCTTGGTGCCGGGGTCAACACCCCAGCAGGTGCTGCTGCGCCGAGAGACGAGCGAGTGGAGGCGTCATGCTAAGTAACGTTAGCCTGGGGCTAGCTAGGCTGCATTTTTAGACATTTCCAAAATAAAATAGAAAACGTTTTTACATTGAATGCGATGTGACCTAATTAACTGAGTACTTGTGACAACGTATTAGCCCAGAGTTGAAGGACTGTGACTGTTGGTAGTTGTGGTTGATTTTGTTTGAATATGCCGAATTGTGATATTATGGGTTATTATTGTTCAGATGATTTAGCTAAGCTAGCTAACAGCTGCTAACATCAGCAATCTCTTGTTGCCATAGCAACAGTGCATATATATGTGTATGTTTAAAGGTTTATGTGAAGAAATATACTATATGTGTGATAATATGACAATTGGTAATTCATAAATGTCTCTTTATATTCTCTAAAAATGTGTTCACTAATTGTCACTACGTCACAAAAAGGCTACATGGCTACAAATACACTCAGTACAGATACTGAGTACAAGTTCCGTTTGCTGTTTCTTGCAGGTCATAAATTTGATGAGTAGCTGGCTGACTGCGGACGAGGAAGTATAAATATAACCATAAATAGAGAATTGTTTTTTTTGTTTTTTATCTATATCTGTGAGAAAAAGTCTAATGTCTAATATGAGAATGCATCAGACCTGTAATTCATGTATTAGACTTTTTCTCGCAGCTACAGATAAAAAAAATGTAATTCTCTATTTATGGTTTCATAATGAATGAGTCACAGTTAAAACAAATGAGTTTCAGCTCTAATGCTGCTACTGTCTGGAATACGTTTCTATTTCAACATGGTCTCACAGGAATCCGTGAAATGACTACGGTCGGACGCTTAACTCGAAATCCGTGGCCACATCACGGAAACACGCCGATATCCGTGTGTGAGCCACGGAATAACAGTGTCATTTACTTGCATTGGAGCAACTTCCGAGTGTAACAGGGTGTGTTATATCCTTTAAATTATAATTACACAATTGCCTTTGTTTTTCTGTATTACCTGAAGTTTAGCTTTCCATGCCGCCTTAAGCTCTATTTTATTTATTTATTTGATTTGGCTCCACCTCCTTCTATACTCCCGCCCACATTCCAGAGTACCCGATAAGTTTCCCGCGCCCCCTGCCCTCTTCCCTTTGTTCTGATACCCTTGGGAAGAGGTGTGTACATTTATATTGTAATCAAATCTTTGACCATCTTATAATTTATCATTATTTATATTAGTTATTTTGATTATATATTGTTTAATTGGAAGTCTGGGGTTTATAATCTATCCATAGTTATTAGATAGATTTCTGTGTTATGGGGAACTTTGTGTTTTGTTGCGATGTACTAGCATATAACTGACCCTCGTGTAGTCATGCTAGTTCCCCTTCCCCCCCTGGGTGTTTCGTAGAGTTGGAGTAAGGGCACAAGGGCTAAGGAAGCTATTTGTATATGTGTGTATTCAGGTATGTCTTTTATTCCTTTTATTTCAATCATTTCTGTTGTAATATTGTATGTAGCCCTTTGTTGCGATACCCTTGGGAAGAGAGTTGGAGTAAGGTCACAAGGGCTAAGGAAGCTATTTGTATATGTGTGTATTCAGATCGAATAAATGGACGTCGGAGTGCCCGAGTCCAGACACATCGTGGGTCACGTCATTCATTGCTAGAAAGAAACACAACGCAGAACGAACCGGTCACACGTGGACACAACAAGGACAATTTAAGTGTTTCAGTGAGACCACCCCGGGTTTTGAGTTAAGCCCCCGTGGTCGACTCGCTCATTGAAACGGGGATCCGTGTGTGAGCCACGGAACATCAGCGTCATTAACTTGCATTGGAGCGAATTCCGTGGCCACATCACGGAAATCGGCGTGTTTCCGTGATGTGTCCACAGATTTCGAGTTATTCGTCCGTAGTCATTTCACGGATTCCTGTGAGACCAGGTTGTTCTATTTAGATTATTTGTCAGGATATTTTGTTAATATTGTCCGAGTCTGGTTTTAACTAATGCTGGGCTTACACCAAAAGATTTTCACAGTCACAGACTAAAAACTGCAAGAGAGAATTTAGCGTTGGATCAAGTGTGATATTTACCAAGGGTTTTGTAGATATGTAGATATGGGGGTTGGAGATGCAGTGACCACAGGAGGTCTGTTAACTTCCTGTTCGGGTTTCACATCTGTCTTATCAGCAGCACGAGAGACACAAACTTGAAAAACAAAGTCAAGAAAAAGCAACAACTGCTATTTGCAGTGCTGTACTATTATTCGGATGTATGTACTTGATTAAATTGTTTTAATCAAGTACATACAGGGTTCTCCCTGTTCGTCTCGTCCCACCCCTAGTGCTGATAATGTAGTGGGCTGGTCTGGACAGAAAATGCCAGGGCTGAATTTTTGTCCTAGTCCACCCCTACCTCTGACCCCACTGCCTCGACATCCAAGGCATTTGTAATGAGTATGTATTCATGTATTGGCAATGGACATAAATAATTGTCTTGCTAATCAAATGTGAAATGATTGAGTGTAAATTAATTGTGTCATTTTTAGTTTAAGGTACAAACCTTATTTTGGAGGAGCCGCCGACAATCAATCTCCAATCAGAGGTATATAACTATTAAAGCAAAGTGTCACGTATTCTTCAAAATGTTACATTTTTGGAAACAATGTCCTATAATAGGTTTCCCTGATTCTTGCAGGAGACTGTCGGCCTATGACTCCAGGGCGACTATGGAGGTGATTTTTCTTAACAATTCTCACAGCTATAATATGCTAAGCACTTTGAGATTCTTGAATATAAAGTGCATTATAAATACAATTTATTATTATTATTATTATATAAATAAAAAATGCCTAGGCCTAATTTTGTCACTGACATGACGGGTATGTAAGGGATATGGGCAACACGGCACTTGACTATCCAAGGTTAATGTACGTTGAACGTTGGGCCACCTTTGAACTTGAAACACAGACACACTGCGCAACAGTAAGTGCACGGCTTCTTTCTGTAGCATTGCCCACATACGGTCCAACAAGGACGATCAAATAACGATCACCTCTGATGAGAATCTGTATCTCTGATAAAGAATATCGTCAGACAATGGCAAAGGATCGGTTCTGTCCCGAAAAACCCTCTGTCTCCGGAGAGACGCCTGTACGATAAGTGCGCCGAGGTCCACGGGAACACCCACAAATGGTGACGCCATTATCGGAGGAGGGGCTAGAAAGCTGCGCACGCCGATATAAGTAGCCGATCTCCGGGTAGATTAAGCTGAAAACCTGCTCCCGACAAGTTTGGTTGCGAGCATAAGTCACCATGGTGATACAGCGACGCTTAAAGAGATCGTTTGAGCTCAACATATCACGCTACCCCTCTGATCGAGGTTCGTAGTACAGGCCCCAGGCCATGGGTCACTACCATCATCCCTCTGCAACACACCGGTCCATCAACACCTCTACACTGCAGCCTTTGCCTGGTGGAACCCAGTGGAGTAAGAAGAAGTTTAATCAAAGAACTACCGTTTACAAATGACACAACGTGTGTGTCTTCTGCACGGTTCCGTTTCCAGCCAATGTGTTTCGTTACTTCCTGTTTCCTGTTGTAAACAGGAAGTCTCTTGCATGGGTCTGTTTTATTCAAGCCCCCAGGAACAGTGCATACTTCTGCAATCCACCAGTGCTCAGCGGCCAAGCGTGGTATTGCAGCTGTTTAAGCGGGCTGTTGACGGGTCCCTCGATTCAAGGGGCCCAGAAGTAGATATCTCCTTTCACTCCAATACAAGTGGGGAACAGGAATGTGTCTCCGCAAAAAATGTCTGGATATCAATCAAAGGCTCATAATTATCTTATCTTATAGACTGGTTCAGCTGCAGCTCAATAACTCTCACGGTCCTCTGCTTGCGATCATTGTGATTCACCATATATTGATCCATTTATTCAAAAGATCCAAAGACAAAGAACAGATTACGGTATCATTTTATATTATTGTTAATAGTCTAACATTTCGGCGTTGGTATTTCATTTTTCATTTGCTTGTTTAGCTACCTATGTATGACAATGTTGGTGTATTACAATTATTTATGTGTGTAGGCCACTCCAACTTTGTTGTTGGTTGAAATGTAACCATTTATTTGTACATAAGTTATTGATTGCATTTTTCGTAAATAGTTAGTTGGAAGGAATCTGTTTCTTAAGCAGTGTGACACTTGGAGCTTGCATAACAGAGCACAAGGCATAGTTTAATAGTGCATTTCTTTTTGAACAGCACATCCGATCAATGAACTCTGTAATTCTTGTACATTTAAATGTATGCCCATCACTAACTGAGTTTAGCTTTATCTATTATTACTTTTATTTTCTTCCCTTCTTTTCTTAATGTTATGTGTATTTTGTTTTTAAGATAAAACAAGAGAAACCCAAACATATCTTATGGTCTCGTATTTATGCAAATGTTTCATGTATTTATATGTTTTTTACATGTTGTGTGACTGTCTGAGTTTGTGATGTGGGTCTAAGGTCTCGTAGTTATGTACAGGTTTCATGTATTCATGTTGTGACTGTCTGAGTTTGTGATGTGAGTCTTTGTTCTATGTTCCAACTCTTGGCCTGCACTGTGATCAAGGGATATTTAGCATAGAAAAAAGAATTGCGATTAATCGTGAGTTAACTATGACATTAATGCGATTAATCGCGATTAAATATTTGAATCGCTTGACAGCACTAATATATATATATAAAAATAGATAAATATATACAATTAAATATATGGGTTGGGTTGTATTTATCTATGTATAAATATATTTACGTATATGTATGTGTATACGAACAGGTCGCTGTATTCACTTGAGGCCAGCAAATGAGAGTCAAGAAATGGGTTTAAGTTTGGATTTTAATGCGTCAACAAAGTTCACTAAATTGATTCTAATCAGTCACTGGAGCGGGACTGTGGTAACACTGATGTTAGCAGAGGTTACACAATCTTATAGGCCTGCTGCATCTTACCCACCCTTGGAGGGGCAGTTGGAGCGCTGTAATGAGAGAGGTCATGTGTGGGGGTTTAACCCTGGGGGGTCCAGACAGAGAGAGAGGCTTCACTTCCTGTTCTCAGTCACTTCCCATGCATGGTTCCCCCTGGACCAGAGCCTCAGCCAGCGTGTGGTCTGAGGCCCCAGGAGCACATCCACCACCCCGCCTCATACTCCTCACCAAACCCTCAGTGATACCGAAACCCGAGGAACACTCCGGAAACTCAACACTTGTTGTTGTTCTACTATTTTGACAAAGACCAAAAGGAGGGCTTTGATCGAGGGAAACAGCAGCAGGATGGCATCATGCCCCTAGATACCTGACATTACCATGGAAACACAGCCCTACCAACAATACCCCCAGATACCTGACATTACCATGGAAACACAGCCCTACCAACAATACCCCCAGATACCTGACATCACCATGGAAACACAGCCCTACCAACAATATCCCCAGATACCTGACATTACCATGGAAACACAGCCCTACCAACAATACCCCCAGATACCTGACATTACCATGGAAACACAGCCCTACCAACAATACCCCCAGATACCTGACATTACCATGGAAACACAGCCCTACCAACAATACCCCCAGATACCTGACATTACCATGGAAACACAGCCCTACCAACAATACCCCCAGATACCTGACATTACTATGGAAACACAGCCCTACCAACAATACCCCCAGATACCTGACATTACTATGGAAACATAGCCCTACCAACAATACCCCCAGATACCTGACATTACCATGGAAACACAGCCCTACCAACAATACCCCCAGATACCTGACATCACCATGGAAACATAGCGCTACCAACAATACCCCCAGACACCTGACATTACCATGGCAACACAGCCACTGCAAACACAATAAGTACACGGAGTGGATAAAGAATTATTAAGGAAGCAGTACACAGCGATATGAACCTGTTGCTATAGCTACAGAATACTGCGCGTTGGCACATTGGCACTGTTCTTGCTTAAAGATGTGTTCCGGACATTTTTTGTCACTGGGTTTCCGAAGTTAAGCTCTGGACACGAGCTGTCAGACCCCGCCCCCTGTCAGACCCCGCCCCTGCCCCCTGTCAGACTCTGGTCCCGCCCCCTGGGGGAGGCGCTTGCTCTGGGCGGCGGCGGCGGCGGCGTTCAGCCTCACGGTGCCGGAGCCGCCGCTGTCGTCCACGGTGCGCTCCAAGGACCGGCTGCTAGGCCCGTCGCCATTGTCGCCCGCCAGTCCCCGTGCGCACGCCGCCGCCAGGCCCTGCCGCACGCAGCCCCGCACCTCCAGGCCCATGCAGAAGTACAGCAGCGGGTTGACGCAGCTGTTGAGGTAGGCCAGGCCCTTGGCCAGCGTCAGGCTAATGTCCAGCGCCACCGACTTGCCATTCACCATCTTGGCCAGCAGGAGGCAGTGGTAGGGCGCCCAGCAGAGGAAGAAGGCCACCACCAGCGAGGCCAGGATCCGCAGCGTGCGGGACTTCCCCGGAAGGCGCGTGCGTCGGATGCCTACGCCGGTCAGGACGTAGCACGCCAGGATGACCATAAAAGGCAATAGGAAGCCACACAGGAAGCGGATGGAGTACAGCACCAGCTTGGCCGTGTTGTCGCCGGCGGACGCCTCCTTCACCTCCAGCGAGCACTTGGTCTCGTTGCGCTTGTCCAGGTACACCTGGCGGTACGCGAAGTAGGGGGCGCTGAAGGCCACGGCCGCCGCCCACACCAGCGCTGCAACGACCCGGGCAGCGCGCAATGTGCGGTGCCGGCGCGTGAAGACGGGGCGCCACACGCACAGGACGCGGTCCAGGCTGATGGCGGCCAGCAGGAAGACGGAGCAGAACATGTTGGCGTACTTGAAGAAGCCGTTGAACTTGCAGAGGAAGACGCCGAAGGGCCAGCCGGCGAAGTAGAGCTTCTTGAGCAGCGACAGAACCCGGGACAGACAGAAGACCAGGTCAGCCGCCGCCAGGTTCACCAGCCACACGTTGGTCACGTTCGGCTGGGGGGCGGCCCGCAGAGCCAGGGTTAGCATGGTGAGCATAAACAACAACAACGATCAATCAATCGCACGGAGCGAAGGTTAGCATGGTGAACATAAAAAACAACAACGAACAATCAATCGCGAGGAGCGAAGGTTAGCATGGTGAGCATAAACAACAACAACGAACAATCAATCGCGCGGAGCGAAGGTTAGCATGGTGAGCATAAACAACAACAACAAACAATCAATCGCGAGGAGCCAAGGTTAGCGTGGTGAGCACAAACAACAACAACAACGAACAATCAACACTCGCTGAGCCAGGGTGGGAGCGTGTCTATGTTCCCCGGGTCCGATGTTCCCCTCTTTGTATGAGACTGGGAAACATAGGACCCTTTTTTAAAAAAAGGGTCCTATGTTCCCCGCTTTTCCCAAAAAGGGTCCTATGTTCCCCCGATATGTATGTAACCGGGGAACATAGGACCCTTTTTAAAAAAAAAAGGGTTCTATGTAGGGATCGACCGATACCGTTTTTTTAGGGCCGATACCGATACCGATATTTTTTCATCAGCCTTAGCCGATACGCCGATACGCCGATACCGACTTTCTTGAGCGTTTTTTTTTTTTTTTTTTTTTAAAGAAACATTTATTGAACTTCAATATAAAAAACAATATTTAACAAATAGTAAAAACAGGTGAAGTAGAACAAGTAAGAACAAGTCGATGAACAATATTTAACAAATAGTAAAAACAGGTGAGGTAGAACAAGTAAGAACAAGTAGATGAACAATATTTAACAAATATTAAAAACAGGTGAGGTAGAACAAGTAAAAAAAATAAAAAATAAAAAAAAATCGGCGAAAATCAGCCGCGTATCGGCCGATACCGATACACGTAAAAAACGCGAATATCGGCCGATAATATCGGTCGATCCCTAGTTCTATGTTCCCCGGTCTGTTACTTTTTCCACCATTGCTGCCAAATTCCGGCCGAGATAACTACCATTGCATGTCTTTACCTTTTGTGGAAGAGGGAGAGACGTCGGAGAACCTGACGCAGTCTATTCATAAGCCGGTAAACAAACCCGAGAAGCCCAATCCCTACGAGAGCTCCCCGCGCTACGGCCATCCGGAGGCGCACATTAGATTATATTATATACTATTATATGAAGAGCTCCGGGAGTCGCAAACGGCAACAATCACTTTCTCCTCCATGCTGCAGTTCACCCCGGAACTACGGTAAGGTAAGATAAGCTGCGGTAAGATAAGGTAAGGTACGATCAGGTAAGGTAAGGTAAGGTAAGGTAAGGTAAGGTACGGTAAGGTAAGGTGAGGTACGATAAGGTAAGGTAAGGTACGGTACGGTAAGGTAAGCTACGATCAGGTAAGGTAAGGTACGGTACGGTACGGTACGGTACGGTACGGTACGGTACGGTAAGGTAAGGTACGATTAGGTACGGTACGGTAAGGTAAGGTAAGGTAAGGTACGGTACGGTACGGTACGGTACGGTACGGTAAGGTACGGTACGGTACGGTAAGGTAAGGTGAGGTACGATTAGGTAAGGTACGGTACGGTAAGGTACGGTAAGGTACGGTAAGGTAAGGTAAGGTACGGTACGGTACGGTACGGTAAGGTGAGGTAAGGTAAGGTAAGATAAGGTAAGGTGAGGTACGATTAGGTAAGGTACAGTAAGGTAAGGTAAGGTACGATAAGGTAAGGTAAGGTAAGGTAAGGTGAGGACAGGATGCAGACCTTGAGCTTGAAGCCGGCCACCCAGATGACCAGGGCGTTCCCAGTCAGGCCCAGACCCACGGTCAGCAGGTAGAAGACCACGGTCACCCAGTCCAGGACCGAGTCCACGTCCATACCGCCCCTCACCACCAGGGGGGGGGAGGACACGTTCAGAGACATGGGAGAGAGAGAGGGCTGGGAGAGAGAGAGAGGGGAGAGAGAGAGGGAGACAGAGACAGAGGGAGAGGAAAGGGAGAGAAGGGGGGGAGAGAGAGAGGGCGGGGGGAGAAAGAGAGAGAGAGAGAGAGGAAAGGGAGAGAAAGGGGGAGGGAGAGAGACAGAGAAAAGGGGGGGAGGGAGAGAGACAGAGACAGAGAGAGAGGAAAGGGAGAGAGAGAGAAAGAAGGGGTGGGGGAAAGAGAGAGAGAGAGGAGAAAGAGAGAGGGGGAGAGAGAGAGAGAGCGGGAGAGCGGGAAAGAAGGAAGATAAAGGGGGAGCACATGTGAAGAGGTAGAAAGTAGAATGTAAGATAAAACATGACTTCTTGAATCCAGGACTGTACATTCCGGTGTGAGCAGAAATGTCAACGGTAGATTTAAAGAGAATCGATTTAAAAACTGAATAAGTCAAAAAACATGTCCACTGAAAATATAACAAGATAAAGGTCCTAAAAATGTAGACGCCATGATAAATGAGGGTACATTTAAGAAACTTCAAATGATTGAGCGTTACACACAAAGTCTCTGGGGTCGTTGACCAGTGGGTCAGCTATCGCTTTCTTGGCTTCAAAATAAAAGACAGACGAAAAATACGAATTTAGACATGGAAAATATAAAAATAATGTCATGTCATGTGATACTTGAGTCAAAATGTCAGAATAGAGTCCAATCACCCCAACTAATAGAGAGAGAGAGAGAGAGAGAGAGAGAGAGAGAGAGAGAGAGAGAGAGAGAGAGAGAGAGAGAGAGAGAGAGAGAGACACACACACACACACAGACAGACAGACAGACAGACAGACAGACAGACAGACAGACAGACAGACAGACAGACAGACAGACAGACAGACAGACAGACAGACAGACAGACAGAGGAAGTTAATCCAGTATTCGGGGTCAGTCCATGGGCTGACCGCCTGCAGAAGAGAGATAAAAAAGGGAGAGAGCTAGAGGCTGGGAGACTGACTGAATGTTTGTGATTGTGGGTGTGTGAGATTGAATGCGTACATATCTTTGTGTGCTGTCGTGTGTGGTCGTGTGTGGTCGTGTCGTGTGTGTGTGTGGTTGGTTGTGTGTGTGTGTATGACCACTTGTGTGTACATGTGCTACTGGAAACAGGATGAATAAGTCCTCTAAGGTATTTCAGAGGAACTTGATGACAAGAGCATAGAAGAGACATCATGTTAATAGAACAGGTTACAGAACATAGAAGAGACATCATGTTAATAGAACAGGTTACAGAACATAGAAGAGACATCATGTTAATAGGACAGGTTACAGAACATAGAAGAGACATCATGTTAATAGAACAGGTTACAGAACATAGAAGAGACATCATGTTAATAGAACAGGTTACAGAACATATAAGAGACATCATGTTAATAGAACAGGTTATAGAACATAGAATATACCTCATGTTAATAGAACAGGTTATAGAACATAGAAGAGACATCATGTTAATAGAACAGGTTATAGAACATAGAATATACCTCATGTTAATAGAACAGGTTATAGAACATAGAATATACCTCATGTTAATAGAACAGGTTATAGAACATAGAAGAGACATCATGTTAATAGAACAGGTTATAGAACATAGAATATACCTCATGTTAATATAACTGGTTATAGAACATAGAAGAGACATCATGTTAATAGAACAGGTTATAGAACATAGAATATACCTCATGTTAATAGAACAGGTTATAGAACATAGAAGAGATATCATGTTAATAGAACAGGTTATAGAACATAGAAGAGACATCATGTTAATAGAACAGGTTTTAGAGCGGAACATAGAAGAGACATCATGTTAATAGAACAGGTTACAGAACATAGAAGAGACATCATGTTAATAGAACAGGTTACAGAACATAGAAGAGACATCATGTTAATAGAACAGGTTATAGAGCGGAACATAGAAGAACAACAGGTGTAAACAACAACATGGGTAAACAAACAATAACATGAATAAACAAACAGGTGTAAACAACAGCATGGGTAAACAACATGGGTAAACAACCACATGAGTAAACAAATAACATGGGCAAACAACAACATGGGTAAACAAACAACAACCATTGGTATATAACAACATGGGTAAACAAACAACCACATTCCTAAATAAACAACGTAGGTAAACACACTGGCTCCCCGTCCCTCGTGGACCATGAGGAGGCCAGGACCTACCTTCTGCTGTGAGTCCGTCCGTCCTCAGGAGCCACACGTCTGTCCCTCAGAGTACCTGGAGCCAGAGTCACACGGTGGAACTGTCACACGTCTGATCCTTCTCCTTCTGCAGGCGGTCAGACCACGGACTGACCCCAATTCTGGATAACTTCCTCTCTCTCTCTCTCTCTCTCTCTCTCTCTCTATGTCTCTATATGTCTCTCTCTGTTTCTCTCTCTGTCTCTCTCTTTATCTCTCTCTCTTTCTCTCTCTCTGTCTGTCTATATCTGTCTGTCTGTCTGTCTGTCTGTCTCTCTCTCTCTCTCTTTCTCTCTCTCTCTCTGTCTCTCTCTCTCTGTGGTTTGGGCCGCTCTTCAACAAGGTATTTATCACTTTATCTAGATCTATTTCCCTAAATTTTTACCAGATTACATCATACTTTTGATTCTGATGTCTCATTGGCGGATCGCCGGCCAATTGAGTGTCAGTGTTGCTCTGATAACCTCAGAAGCCACATGACTTCCTGTCCACAAACGGCTTCCAGATAACATAATTATATATTTATGTGGCATTCTGTCCATTGCTTAAAATCTACCTCTGGCATTCAGTAGGACATGGCAACAAGGTTTTCTTTCTCTTCAATAGATACAACTTTATCAATCCCCAGTAGAAGAAATGTGTTAATGTTTATCCCTATAAAATGTAAATGGACTGCATTTACATAGCACTTTTTCTAGCCATTGGCCACCCAAAATGTTTTACAACATGGCCTTACATCCACCATTGCCTCACACATTCACGGCGGAGTCAACCATGCAAGGCGACAGCCAGCTCGTCGGGAGCTAACAGTCAGGGTGAGGCGTCTCGCTCAGGGACACCTCGACACTCAGCTAGGAGGAGCCGGGGATCGAACCAACGACCTTCAGGTTACCAGCCAACCCGCTCTACCTCCTGAGCTACTGCCGGAGGTAGAGCGAGAGAAATGGCTGAGTGTCGAAGTGTCCCTGAGGAAGGCACCTCACCCTCTCCAGACCAGCTGGCTGTCGCCCTGCGTGGAAGACTCCGCCGTCGGTGTGTGAATGTGTGCACGAACGGGTGAATGTGGGCCAATATTGTAAAGTGCTTTGGATGAAAGCGTAATATAAATGCTATTTACCATTTTACAACGGGTTGCGATATCTGATGAAGCCCATGGGGGATTGTACAGGGCTCCCCGGGGTCATGTGGTTGTACTGCTTGTTCCCTCGATCTGACGTCTGACAGGCTTTAGATCCTACAGCAGAAAGAGCGGAATCAAACCGCCAAAATAAAGTATGTCCATTTCGTGCAACAGATGGTTGAATCCATGAAATGAGTGACCCCTGATGATAGGCGATGGCGAGGAAGTAAACCACGTAAAACGTGGTTGCACATCGACAGTGAAGTTAGAACAGTTCCATATTATACTGATGCAGTAATGATAATGTAAATAAACAGTACCTTACTTGTGAAACGGCTGCCAGTACTGCTGACAGCGTTGTCGCCGGGGTTAAACGTCTGGTTGTGTTTCTTCTTTCTGTCTGGTGGTGCAACTCCTCTTCCTCTTGTCCTGAAATGGCTCTCGTCTCTTCAGACTTGCACCACTCTCACGTCTCAGGCAAAGATTCAAGATTCAAGATTCAAGATGCTTTATTTATCCCGAGGGAAATTACTGTGCAACAGTTACAATACAAAGGTGGGAAAGTAACACAGGGTTAGAGTCAAAATAGATCAAATAGAAAAAATTGATGGAAATAAAATAAGTACAAACTAAATAAGTGAAAAGGAGCGATTGGATAAAAGTGGTATTAGTGGTAAAAGTGGTAAAGTGATAAATATTATAGCAGCAATTGTTGGCAGCATAAATTAACTAAAGTGAAGTGAAAATTGAAAAATGGGTAAAAATAAATAAATAGATAAATAAATAAATTTGGTAAAAATAAATAAATAAAGAGACATTGGTCTCAGGGCATAGTGTCTCCACGGGCCCTTCTGCAGCCGGAGGTAGATCCATTAAACAGTCTGATGGCCACATGAAGAAAAGACTTCCTCTGGCGTTCTGTGTTACACCGGGGGAGGATGAGTCTGTTGCTGAAGGTGCTTCTGCTCGAGGTCAGCACCTGGTGGAGAGGGTGAGCATTGTTGCCCAGGATATTGTGCAGTATACACAGCATCCTCCTCTCAGACACCACCACCAAAGAGTCCAGCTGGACCCCCAGGATGGAGCCAGCCTTCCTGATGATCCTACTGATCTTCCTGGCATCTGCTGCCCTCATACTGCTGCCCCAGCACACAACTGCAAAAAAGATGGCACTGGCTATCATCGACTGGTAGAACATCCTCAGCATGCTGTTACATACTTTGAATGACAGGAGCATCCTCAAGAAATAGTCGTCTCTGGCCCTTCTCGTAAACAGCCTCTGTGTTCTTGGCCCAGTCCAGTTTGTTATCCAGGTATACTCCAAGGTATTTGTAATCCTGGACAACATCCACAGTCACACCGTTGAGGGAGATGGGTGTAGGGGCAGATTTCCTCCTGCGGAAATCCACCACCAGCTCCTTAGTCTTGGTGGGGTTGATAAGCAGATGGTTAGTTGCACACCACTCGATGAAGGAGTCCACAACGCTCCTGTACTCCTCCTCCTTCCCCTCACTAACACAGCCAACAATTGCAGAGTCGTCCGCAAACTTCTGCAGGTGGCAGGACTCAGAGAGGAACTGAAAGTCTGAGGTGTGCAGGGAGAACAGAAAGGGGGCGAGAACAGTTCCCTGAGGAGCCCCCAGTGCTGCGGACCACAGTATCAGACACACCGTCCTGCAGTCTGACATACTGCGGTCGACCTGTCAAATAGTCCGTAATCCAGGAGACCAGGGGAGGGTCCACCTGCATCACCGTCAGCTTGCTCCCCAGCAGAGCAGGCCGGACGGTGTTGAACGCACTGGAGAAGTCCAAGAACAGGATTCTCACAGTGCTTCCCGGACTGTCCAGGTGGGCGCAGGCACGGTGGAGCAGGAAGATGATGGCGTCCTCCACACCTAGTCTCGGCTGGTAAGCAAACTGAAGAGGGTCCAATGATGAGCTGGCCAAGGGCCGAAGCAGTGACAGGACCAGCCTCTCCAGGGACTTCATCAGGTGAGACGTCAGTGCCACCGGTCTGTAGTCGTTGAGGATGCTGGGACGCGCCTTCTTCGGTACAGGTACCAGGCAGGATGACTTCCACAGTACAGGGACCCTCTCCAGACTCAGGCTCAGGTTGAAGATGTGCTGCAGAACTCCGCTCAGCTGGGTTGCACATGTTTTGAGGACCCTTGGGCTGACGCCGTCGGGTCCTGCCGCCTTGCCTGGGCGGAGTCTGCACAAGCTCCTTCCTCAGGTCTGTCTGCCGTGTGTGTTGAAGGGGGTGGGGGGAGGTGATGGTGGGGGGGGGGGGAGAGAACAGGTAGGGTGTAGTCAGGAAGGAATGGAGGGGGGCAGCAGGGCTGGAGGTTTGGAGGTGGATGGTTGTAGAGGAGCTGGGGGAGGGGTAGTCCGGAGCCCTCTCATCAAACCTATTGAAAAACAGGTTCAACTCGTTGGCTCGTTCAGTACCACCTCCTATTGTTTGGCTGCCCGATGGTTTGTAGCCAGTGATGCTCCTCATGCCGCTCCACACGTCCTTCAGGTTGTTCTGCTGGAGTTTGCGCTCCAGCTTCCTCCTGTAGCTGTCCTTACCCTGTTGGATCCTCTCCTTAAGCTTCCTCTGTACCCGCCTCATCTGCTCCCTGTCCCTATCTCTGTAGGCCCTCTTCTTCTCATTCAGCAGGACCTTGATGTCTCTGGTGACCCACGGCTTGTTATTGGGGAAACAGCGTACAGTCACTGTGGGAACAACACTGTCCACACAGAAGTTGATGTACCCGGTTATGCAGTCCGTGAGATCATCAAGGTCCTCTCCATGTGAATCACAGAGCAACTCCCATTCTGTTAGTTCAAAGCAGCCCTGCAAAGCTTCGTCGGTCTCCTGTGACCATCTCCTCGCCGTCCTGGTGGTCACAGGTAGCCGCTGGACTTGGGGCTTATACAGGGGCTGCAGGTGGATGAGGTTGTGGTCTGATTTTCCAAGAGGAGGAAGGGCAGTGGAGCTGTAAGCAACCTTAGTTGACGGGACGGGGGGGGGGGGGGTGTAGCGATTGTTGACGGGGGGGGGGGGGGGGGGGGGGGGGGGGGGGGGGGGTGAAGCGATTGTTGACGGGACGGGGGGGGGGGGGGGGACGGGGGACGGGGCGCGCGCGCGTGTTCTTAACGGAGAGACGTGTCAAAAAGTGTTTTTTTTTTTTTTTTAGATTTTGCGCCCCCCCTCTAGATGGCGCTCTAGGCGGCCGCCTGACCCGCCTGTAGGGAGGGCCGCGCCTGGTTATACTCTCTATTTCATTTACAGAGCAATCCCTGCAAACTATGTAGGTTAACCATAGAGGAGACTAGGATTAGTTTGTGTCTGACAGGGGGGGGGGGGGGGGGGCGTGGCATTACGATGGCGGTCCTTCATCGTGATGCCAGTCGGTCAACGCGACGGGACGGACGATGACATCGTCCATCGGCACAGTAGGCAGTGTATTTGTTTTGTTCCAATACCTCCAACCCCCGTACTAATGCTGCGTTTGAGTATTCTCTGCGAACCGACTCGGATCTCGGATCTGACGCCACGCCCACACGTTTTATTATTTCGCTCGGTCGTTGGAGGAAAACATGGACGCCACCCGAAAAGCTGTTGTCGCGGTAGTATTGGCAGAGTACCAGGCACTCCAAAATAGGTAGGCTATAGGCCATAGGCAGAGATACGGACGCAGTAAGGTATTGCAGTAATACGAGTGATTGAAATTACCATTTAAACCACCAAAGTGGTCCAAGCACAATGAAAACAGTTCATGCTTCAAGTCATGGACGCAGCCATCTTGAATTCTGTCTCGGAATTTTGCTCGGTCAACACTGAGTTCAACCGAGATGGCGAGTTCGCCGTCCGAGGAAAAGGGGCGTGTTTGTGCGTGTCGCTAGGCAACGTCCTCGGACCTCCGAGACGGATGGATATTAAAACGCAGCGCCGGATCCACCCCCCCCCCCCCCCGCCCATCGGGTTCAGGGACCTCCCACACACACACACACACACACACACACACACACACACACACACACACACACACACACACACACACACACACACACACACACACACACACACACACACACACACACACACAAGAAGAACACAGTCATATAGTGTCAATGTTTAATGTCACATTTACATAAGTTAAATAAAACCTAAACATAAAATACATTGTTTTACATTTTTCCCTTAGAATTTAAAGGCTCCTTTAAATAAAGATAAATAAAGATAAATAACTAATACATTCGGCGGCTCTCAACAGAATATAGGGTCTGCTGAGGTCAAAGGTCACATTCACAACGTCGGTCTGGGGTCCCGTCGTCCTTGGGAGCCAATCACATCACAGCGGCCCTGCGGGGGGGGGGGGGGGGGGACCCAGGGGTAAAAAGTGCAATACCGAACAAGGGACTTCGATGATGGGCTTGTTTGTTGAGCTGTGTCTTGTCGTTGAGGCGAGGCGATCGCACAGTGCGAGAAAATAAATCAGACCGATAGATCAGAGAATGTAAGTACACAATTTAAAGACACTCTTTCTACCACACCACCCCTACGGTGGCCTGAGTGTGTTGTGTTCTGCGAATGGCTCTTTTGTGTATCTGAATGCGTGCGTTTGTGAGTGCGTGTCATCATGACCTCATGAGGAACCTGTAATGGTTTCCCTCGACTCTGACCTTCACTCGGTGGACATGTTAGAGGCTACAGAAAGATTTCAGCAAAGCAATATGATCATAATTCATAATAATAATTTTAAATAAGTGAGGGGGGGGCTTGATAAAGTACATGTGTGCGTGATTCAGAGTTCACAGGATTGGAACCGGGGGGGGGGGGGGGGGGGGGGGGGGGGGGGGGGTCTTCTGGAACCGGGGGTCCTCACACCATGGTACCCCCGGCCTGGCTGACGCTGTACAGCTCGTCCTCGTTGACCAAGGCCTCCGGACTCCATCTGTCGGAGCTCTGCGTCAACAAGCACAAACCAGTCAGCCAATAGGACCGCAGTCACCATAGCAACAGCGGCTACTGCCAGTGTGCTGGACGGGCGGTTTGAAACAGGGCTCGGCCTACCTGTATATGGCCTTTCTTCATCTCTGTGTTGACGTAGCCGATGAAGTGAATCAGGGTGTAGGTCCTGGACACACACACACACACACACACACACACACACACGCACACGCATCGCAAAGGTCAAAGGTCATCAACCCCAACAATCCAACGCAACACACAGGATCTCTAGGTTACGGTTAGGGAGAGTGTGAGGGGTGAGGATTAGAGCGAGTGAGGACTAGGATTAGAGCGAGTGAGGACTAGGATTAGAGAGAGTGAGGAGTGAGGACTAGGATTAGAGAGAGTGAGGACTAGGATTAGAGAGAGTGAGGAGTGAGGACTAGAGAGAGTGAGGACTAGGACTAGAGAGAGTGAGGACTAGGATTAGAGAGAGTGAGGACTAGGACTAGAGAGAGTGAGGAGTGAGGACTAGAGAGAGTGAGGACTAGGACTAGAGAGTGTGAGGGGTGAGGACTAGGATTAGAGAGAGTGAGGACTAGGATTAGAGAGAGTGAGGACTAGGATTAGAGAGAGTGAGGAGTGAGGACTAGAGAGAGTGAGGACTAGGACTAGAGAGAGTGAGGACTAGGATTAGAGAGAGTGAGGACTAGGACTAGAGAGTGTGAGGGGTGAGGACTAGGATTAGAGAGAGTGAGGAGTGAGGACTAGAGAGAGTGAGGACTAGGACTAGAGAGTGTGAGGGGTGAGGACTAGGATTAGAGAGAGTGAGGAGTGAGGACTAGAGAGAGTGAGGACTAGGACTAGAGAGAGTGAGGACTAGGATTAGAGAGAGTGAGGACTAGGACTAGAGAGTGTGAGGGGTGAGGACTAGGATTAGAGAGAGTGAGGAGTGAGGACTAGAGAGAGTGAAGACTAGGACTAGAGAGAGTGAGGACTAGGACTAGAGAGAGTGAGGACTAGGACTAGAGAGAGTGAGGACTAGGATTAGAGAGAGTGAGGAGTGAGGACTAGGACTAGAGAGAGTGAGGACTAGGACTAGAGAGAGTGAGGACTAGGATTAGAGAGAGTGAGGACTAGGACTAGAGAGAGTGAGGACTAGGATTAGAGAGAGTGAGGAGTGAGGACTAGGATTAGAGAGAGTGAGGAGTGAGGACTAGGATTAGAGAGAGTGAGGAGTGAGGACTAGGACTAGAGAGAGTGAGGGTCGAGGATTAGAGAGATTGAGGGGTGAGACGGAGTGAAGGGTGAGACAGAGTGAGAGGGTGAGACAGAGTGAGAGGGTGAGACAGAGTGAAGGGTGAGACAGAGTGAGAGGGTGAGACAGAGTGGGGGGGTGAGACAGAGTGGGGGGGGGGAGGTCTCACCGGTGGAACAGCATGGTGAGGAACTGCAGCACGACGAGCAGGACGAAGGTGAAGAGGAACATGAAGGTGACGGGCTCCACCAGGATGTAGTCTCCGGTGAAGGTCAGGCTGTTGTCGTACTTGGGGATGCGGATGCTGAGCGCGCCCTTCAGCAGCTGCAGGGTGAAGGTCGCCACCAGCCACAGCAGGTTGGCGAAGAAGTAGATGAAGGTGGCCTGGGCGCACACACACACACACACACACACACACCATCATCATCATCATCATCGTGTCACACACCACACACACCCATCAATACACACACATCATCAGCAGCATCATCAACACAAATCATCACATAGCCACACGCACACAAACACATCATCATCGTCATCAGTCACTAAACGCATAGACATCCTCATCATCATCAACACACATCATCACCAACCCACACACACACATAATCACACAACACACACAGACACACATCATCATGCTGTCACACACACACACACACACACACACACACACACACACACACACACACACACACACACACACCCACACACACACACACACACACACACACAGGGCCCTCACCATGTTCCTCAGCTCTCTCAGACTCTTGATGGTCTCCCTCTTCTTGTCCTCGTCATCTGGGAATGGTTTCAGGTACCTCTCCGTCAGATCGTTCCAGAACTGGGTCTCGTGCTTCAGAGGAGAAGAGAACATCGTCTGATTATCAGCCTCTTCCACACTAACCTAGGGCCCCACATACAGCCATCTGGTCCAACCACCGGCGACATCACTGGGAGTGGATTGGGATCTCAGATGATGTGTTGGGAATATTCCTATGATGTCCTACTGTGTTACTAAAGAACCTCTGGTCCAGCAGCCCTACTGAGTTACAGCAGAACTGATCCAGCAGTCCTACTGAGTTACAGCAGAACCTCTGGTCCAGCAGTCCTACTGAGTTACAGCAGAACTGATCCAGCAGTCCTACTGAGTTACAGCAGAACCTCTGGTCCAGCAGTCATACTGAGTTACAGCAGAACCTCTGGTCCAGCAGTCCTACTGAGTTACAGCAGAACTGATCCAGCAGTCCTACTGAGTTACAGCAGAACCTCTGGTCCAGCAGTCCTACTGAGTTACAGCAGAACCTCTGGTCCAGCAGTCCTACTGAGTTACAGCAGAACCTCTGGTTCAGCAGTCCTACTGAGTTACAGCAGAACTGATCCAGCAGTCCTTACTGATTTACAGCAGAACCTCTGGTCAGAGCAGCCCTACTGAGTTACCAGCAGAACCTCTGTCCAGCAGTCTACTGAGTTACAGCAGAACCTCTGGTCCAGCAGTCCTACGAGTTACAGCAGAACCTCTGGTCCAGCAGTCCTACTGAGTTACAGCAGAACCTCTGGTCCAGCAAGCCCTACTGGTTACAGCAGAACCTCTGGTCCAGCAGTCCTACTGAGTTACAGCAGAACCTCTGGTCCAGCAGTCCTACTGAGTTACAGCAGAACCTCTGGTCCAGCAGTCCCTACTGAGTTACAGCAGAACCTCTGGTCCAGCAGCCCTACTGAGTTACAGCAGAACCTCTGGTCCAGCAGTCCTACTGGGTTACAGCAGAACCTCTGGTCCAGCAGTCCTACTGAGTTACAGCAGAACTGATCCAGCAGTCCTACTGAGTTACAGCAGAACCTCCGGTCCAGCAGCCCTACTGAGTTACAGCAGAACCTCTGGTCCAGCAGTCCTACTGAGTTACAGCAGAACCTCTGGTCCAGCAGTCCTACTGAGTTACAGCAGAACCTCTGGTCCAGCAGCCCTACTGAGTTACAGCAGAACCTCTGGTCCAGCAGCCCTACTGAGTTACAGCAGAACTGATCCAGCAGTCCTACTGAGTTACAGCAGAACTGATCCAGCAGTCCTACTGAGTTACAGCAGAACCTCTGGTCCAGCAGTCCTACTGAGTTACAGCAGAACCTCTGGTCCAGCAGTCCTACTGAGTTACAGCAGAACTGATCCAGCAGTCCTACTGAGTTACAGCAGAACTGATCCAGCAGTCCTACTGAGTTACAGCAGAACCTCTGTCCAGCAGTCCTACTGAGTTACAGCAGAACCTCTGGTCCAGCAGCCCTACTGAGTTACAGCAGAACCTCTGGTCCAGCAGCCCTACTGAGTTACAGCAGAACTGATCCAGCAGTCCTACTGAGTTACAGCAGAACCTCTGGTCCAGCAGTCCTACTGAGTTACAGCAGAACTGATCCAGGAGTCCTACTGGGTTACAGCAGAACCTCTGGTCCAGCAGTCCTACTGAGTTACAGCAGAACCTCTGGTCCAGCAGCCCTACTGAGTTACAGCAGAACCTCTGGTCCAGCAGCCCTACTGAGTTACAGCAGAACCTCTGGTCCAGCAGTCCTACTGAGTTACAGCAGAACCTCTGGTCCAGCAGTCCTACTGAGTTACAGCAGAACCTCTGGTCCAGCAGCCCTACTGAGTTACAGCAGAACCTCTGGTCCAGCAGCCCTACTGAGTTACAGCAGAACTGATCCAGCAGTCCTACTGAGTTACAGCAGAACCTCTGGTTCAGCAGTCCTACTGAGTTACAGCAGAACCTCTGGTCCAGCAGTCCTATTGAGTTACAGCAGAACCTCTGGTCCAGCAGTCCTACTGAGTTACAGCAGAACCTCTGGTCCAGCAGTCCTACTGAGTTACAGCAGAACCTCTGGTCCAGCAGTCCTACTGAGTTACAGCAGAACTGATCCAGCAGTCCTACTGAGTTAGGAGAGTAGGTCTACAGACCTCCTCCAGACTGTCCTCGAGGAAGGAGACCCGTACTCCAGACAGGACCCGGAGACGATCGATCCAATCTGGAGAGAAGAAAGAGGGTGAGAGACGCAGAGAGAGAGAGAGAGAGAGAGAGAGAGAGAGAGAGAGAGAGAGAGAGAGAGAGAGGGTGAAGAACAAGCTACCATTGAACAACCCTCTTACCTTGTCGGCCAACGGGAGACAGAGGGCTCCCTCTTCTGAAAGAGAAGAACAACAACACTCAGCAAGAAGTACAGACACACAGCACACACACCAGTGTAGAGTGTTACAGACACACTCACACACCAGTGTACAGAGGGTCAAGCTAAACCTGTAGACGAGCAGCTCATCGTGTAGCCTAGCAGCTAAACCTGTAGCCTAGCAGCTAAACCTATAGCCTAGCAGCTAAACCTGTAGCCTAGCAGCTCATCTTGTAGCCTAGCATCTAAACCTGAAGCCTAGCAGATAAACCTGTAGCCTAGCAGCTAAACCTGTAGGCTAGCAGATAAACCTGTAGCCTACCAGCTAAACCTTTAGCCTACCAGCTCAACGTGTATCTCCAGCAGCCAAACCTGAAGGCTAGCAGATAAACCTGGAGGCTAGCAGATAAACCTGTAGGCTAGCAGATAAACCTGTAGGTAGCAGATAAACCTGTAGGCTAGCAGATAAACCTGTAGGCTAGCAGCTGGAGCTCTAACCTTGCAGCTCAACGTGTAACTCTAGCAGCTGGAGCTCTAGCCTGTGCTTCCACCTCGGTACCGACCTCCTTAGTGAACTCTGGGGGCTCGTCTGCACTCCCACACTGCTGTTCTCAGGTCGGCGCTCCACGATGGTGTTCTGGGGTCCAGCCCCCACGACGGTGTTCTGGGGTCCTGCCCCCACGACGGTGTTCTGGGGTCCAGCCCCCACGATGGTGTTCTGGGGTCCTGCCCCCACCATGGTGTTCTGGGGTCCTGGCTCCACCATGGTTGCCATGGGTTCGCCCCCAGTGGCGGCGATGACGGGCAGGTCTGAGTCGCACTGCCCGACCTGGGTGTAGCCGCCGCCGGAGCACTCCCTCAGACAGGCGCCGCGGCAGCACCTGGCCTGCTGGTAGAGCTGCCTCATGGTGTCCCTCGCTGCAAGAGAACGTCGGCCCGGTTTATTCAACCCCCATTCAAGCGGCTCCAGAATGAAGACGATAAGCTAGCGTTATCTAGAGACACACTTCTGATGGCATTGGAGTCGACGACCTTTCTTGCTGCTAGCCTCAGAAAACCAGGCGCCTTTCTTGCTGATATCTGCAGAGATACAGCGTTGGGGCTGAAGCTATCGGTCTTGGGCTGGGTACGTAGATAAAGCTAGCTCTTGTTGTTAGCTTCAGAGTTATAATCATACTTTCTTGGTGCCAGTATCAGAGCCTGAGCCTTCTGCCTGGCTGCTGGTATGGGAGCTACTGCTACTTTCAACGAGGCTAGCATCAGAGCTATCTTTCTCCGTGCTAGCGGTCACTAAAGGCGCTGAGGCTACCTGACTCCATCTTGTTGCGTGGCGGCGGGGGCACGGCGGCGCCGGCGGCGGCGGTGCCCTCGCGGGTCCCCCAGGAGACGTTGTTCATGTTGAC